>NC_000080.6:25323745-25443745 GCF_000001635.26 Mus musculus | reverse complement strand
TCTGCCCCAGAACCTGCACAAGCTTTTGACTACATGCTTGACAGTACCAGAAGAGGTTTGCTGCTGTCTCTCCAATTAGGTTGTAGTCTGTCCAGTCCTGTCCTTTTATGGAGAAGGTCAAACAGTGGGCTGGGAAGGGCCTCTAGAGTCTCAGATAAAGGAATCTCAGTCCAGAGTGTGATAAAGACGCTACCAGTCACAGCGGGCCTCAGCCAGGATGTGTCCTGGGATGTAAAGTGTTCAGTTCTGAGCCAGACTGGTTTGGCTTAAGCCACTGTGCTAGGGACTACATGGCAGGGAACTGTTCCCACCCCCTTTAAATTGCACCCAACCCTTCAACATTTTGATATAGATGGCCCACAAGCACCTCTAAGGGATAGTGAACCCAGAAGGAAAGTAACAGCCATGATCATTGCCTGCCACTTCAGAGTCTCTGGTTGGTCCCATGCTCATTCCCATTTCTCTCTGAGTAGCCCAGGCTAGGAGCAGGAGATAGCCCAGACCCTATAGATGACAACATCAACTGAAGTTGGGAGGCTTGTCTAGCCTCAGTTTCTGTACCCTGGAGGCCAAGGCCAGAGTAGGCAGTGCAAGCATCCCAAACACCAGTTCTAGGGCAGGATCAGAGACTGGAACCTGAGGCTTGGATGTACTGCAGGATGGGTAGCACCTGACCACCCAGCTACCCAAGCAACTCAGAGGTCAGTGGGCTGAGTAGTTCCCACTGTGGCTACGTGGCTGGCCTCCCAGGCTATGCTTGCCCTGCTCCCAGGCTTACTGCTGCCCCCCCCCCCCCAATGCATGCTGCACCTCAGCCTCCTAGCAACACCCCAGCCATGCTCTCAGCATGTGGCTTCTTTATCAGATCTCCGTTTCTCTCCCTGGCAGCCTCAGCCTGGCCCCTGCCCCCACCCCATTGCCCTTTCCCCTCTGAAGTGATGTATCTTTTCCTGCCACCCCCATATGCAGCTCAGAGAAGATGTTTGCTCCTTATTGCTTAAAAAAAAAAAGCCTTCTTTCAGTGCTGGGGTGGTCTAGGACCTTCAGAGTTCTGCTGTGTGCTGGTAACCTGTGGGCAGCATCTGGGCCTAGTAGGATTTGGGGTTACTCCTGGCAGTGTCTACAGCCTTGAGGCCCTCGGACAGATCCCATGTACTGGTCCCGGCTCTGGCATACTACTGTTGATTCATGTTCCTAAGGAAGTTTGTTGGTCAGACATTGCCAGTTGGTTCCCACTGCCCGTAGCTGAGCCAGAAGGCAGCTGAGGGCCAAGCTTCGAAACTCTAGTCTACCATCCACCCGGGGTAGAGTTAAAGCATCCCACCCTAACTTACCCTTCTTTACTGGTCTGCCTAGCACAGGGGCTACAACAGAGCTAAGCAACACAGCTTCCCAAAGCTGCTGTGTCAAGCTCTTAGGATCTCAATTAGAATTTCAAGTCCACCCACTGTGGGGCCTTTAGCCACACAGTTTAGTCTCTCTTGAGTATCGGAAGTCTTAGCTCGTGAATGAGAAACAAGGAAGAGATTCTAGCAGCCAGAAGACTTTGGAGCTGGGATGCAGGAGGCCGGAGGCCTTGTGTGCTTAGCAGGAGCCGGAGGAAGCTTTAGTGGTCAGCCAGGTAGAGAAAGATGGCAGAAGTGATGGGGAGCTCTGAAGGCTGGTGAGAAAATGTGTGCTATGATCTTGTTCTAGAACGACCCTGAAGGCAGCAGAACAGAGCAGGACTGAAGGCCACCAAGGGGATTTCAACTCTTCAGAAAAAATAAGTGACTCACCTTCTCACAAAGAGCAAGAATCACAGAGGTCAGATTGTCTCCTCCTGCCCATCAGGGACAGAGTCCCCCATCTTTGCCTTGCTCCATCTGGCAGGTAAGAGATGGGAAGTCTCCTTTCCCTCGGTCTGCAGCATCCCTGGCATCCCTGGGGAGTGTTGGCACAGAACCCCCCTCCCAGGACCTGAGCATCCGTTTTTCATCAACTTCATGTTTTGAGAACCCCAGCTCTAGCCTTGGGGCCTGTTCCCTACATTCTGTCTCCTGGAGCAGGCCTAAGCAGCCTAGACAGCATGCTTCTGGATTGCCGTCACATTGGGCCAGGAAGAGAACAGGAAGAGGAACTCAGCCAGGGTGGTTATCTCCAGTATTCGTTCAGAAAAATGAGCCTCCATGACTTGGGTGGGGCTTTGAACAGGACCCTCCTATTAGTATTGCCAAGGAGGTGGAAATAAAACCACCATGTCCCCTGGTTTTCCGTCTTGAAGGAGGATATGTGACTAGAGCTACCTTTTCTTCAGCAAGTTTTTTATTGTTACATTGATTGATTGATTGAGGGTGCACTGCTAACAGTGTGGAAGCCACAGGACAATCTGCAAAGGTCTGTCCTGCAGATTGTCTAGCAGAAAAGATCTTTATACACTGAACTGGCTCGCAGCCCCATTCAGCAAGCTTCTTTAAATGAAGTCCGGCTTTGTCTTTTACAGTCTACAAGGGTCATTGCACCCATTTCCCAGATAGACAGGCCAGGGCCTAGGGCAGGAATTCAGGCTTCCTTCACAGTTTCTGGTCTGCACAAGAGAAAGGACATTGGTCTTTTCTATTCCTGAGCTAGCTTGTGCAGCACCTGGGTCCCTCCCCCCGCCCCCATGCTGCTCAGGTCTCATAATAAAGATGCTTCTCCAGTGTGTTCTAATTTTAACTGTCATTAGGACCTGTGTACCCTACAAGGCTGGCAGTCACACACCCATTGCACGAGCCAGCTGCTTTTTCTCTCTTGGCAATAGGACTTCAGTGGAGCAGGAACACTGTGCAAATGCCTTGAGCACCTTGCTTTGTGACACATGCTTCTCTAAGAATCTTAGGCTCTCTAGAACTCTCCACCATCTCTGGCACAGACTGCACTGTGGGATGGTGAGAGCCAAAGGATTGGGGGGGGGTGTGGTTTGAGGATGAAGGTCGTGTGAGCTACTACTGGGCAGCCACAGCTGGCTATGCCCTCTGTCCTCCAAGCAGCTCCACATGAAACAGTGTGGGATTCTGTCAATCCTATTTCCTACCCGCCCGCTGGGGGAGATGGGTCAGTGAAGGAGGCCATCTGCAGTTAGGGACCAGGGTGACCATCATATTCACACTCAAAAAAGCTCAGACTCTGGACATTTCTGAATAGGGATGCTCAATTTTTACTGGTTATTTCCTGCAGAATGGCTCCAAACCACCTCCCTCACTTCATTCCTTTCTTCCTTCTTTCCTCCTTTCCTTTCTTCCTCCCTTCTTCCTTTCCTCCATCCCTCTCTCCCTCAATCCCTTCCTGTTTCCTTTCTTCTTTTCCTTCCTTGATGGACTCTGTGTAGCCCAGGCTGGCCTCATATTCAAGCTCCTCCCCCTTAGCTCCTCCCCCTTAGCTTCCCGGGTGCTGGATTACAGCCTGTGCCACCACACCCACCAGGTTCTGCCTTTCTCTGCTTTGGGGCTTGAAGGCTGCAGGGAACAGCCCCAAGCCTGCCAGGAGCCAGAAACTCTCTCATTTCTCCCCTCCCCCTTCCTCATTGGTTTTGAGCTGTGAGTTCCAGGGAGCTCCTGAGGGCTGGGATTGGAAGAGGGTCAGACAGGGCAGAAAACAGATTACAGACCCAGGCCTGGAGTGTCATCTAGCCTTTTGCATCCCTGTAAGGATGGGTCTGGTGCTTTGCTCCAACCTTGACCCACTGAGGCAAGATGCCACAAGATGTCACAAGATGCCAGGGCCACACCATCTCAGGTCATGGAACTTCAGTGATGGTTAGAAAAGACTGGGTGATACAGACCCTGCCTAACCTTCCTGGGCAGGTTATCCTCCCTGAGGATGTCTGCCTTCCAATGGGAGACAGAGATTCGAGAGCTTGGCACTGCCAGAGGCAGGGCGGCCATGTTCAGCTTCCTAAAAGAAATCTCAAGAGTGTGATATTCTATTTTATCACCTTTTAGTTTATTTTGAGACCAGGTCTCACCAAGGGACTCTGGCTATCCTGGAACTCACTGCATAGACCAGGCTGGCCTCAAATCTAGATCCTCCTGCCTCTGCCCCTTTGTTGCTGGGATTAAAGGTGCATCACTCCACCAGGCTTGATGAGTGTGATATTTTAAAATGGGGAGGTAGCCGAATGGTCGTGCTTGTCTCGTGTGTGCAAGGCTCTGGGTTCCCTGGCACTGTGGCAATAAGTAATGTGATATTTCATGTACCTGCAAACTGTAGTCTGGCAGCATGCCCTCTCTACTAGTACTGCAAGCCTGTGTGACAGATGGAGAAACTGAGGCATAGAGAGTTTATGGTCTCTCTATAATCTCTTTTCTTGAAACTACAGGATCAGGGCCAGAACTACAAAGTTCATGACCAGCAAGACTGTCCGTGGGACAAACAGATAACTGAGACCCGACATAGCCAGTCCTACCCATGTTCTGGGTCCCTTCATGGTGTCAGGTGGGGAGAAACCAGACACCTCTGACCTCCACTTACAGTCTCTGTGTGGGTGGGTTGTCACAGACCTGTCTGTCACTGAGGTGTCCCGCGCTCCATGATTTCCTCACATATGAAATGAGAATCCCGTTGTCTGCTCTTTCTGATGCTTAAGGAAACTGACACTTGCTGGATAGATCTAGGGGTTCAAACCTGGGATAAATGCTTGGGGAAGCATTTTTCTCCTGGTGGGTCCTCTATCCAGGAGCTGAGAGTTAACTTGGAGCCAATTGTAAAGTATAACATTTTCTAATTTGGTCTTAGATTCAATTTCTCTTTTTGGCCTTCTAGTCTGAAAATCTTGGGGTGCGGTCACAGTGGCTTCCTGGAGGTGTTAGCCAGAAGAGCAGGTGGGATCCCTGGCCTGTGGAATGGGATGTGGTGTCAGTGTGCTCCTCTGGGTGTACCTGTTCTGTCTTGGTTCCCTGGGTCCCAGCAGCAAGCATGGAAGCTCAGCTTAGCTGATCCCAGAAGTAGTCAGTTGGGCTGTCTGGTGCCCTAGGCTTCGTTCAACATACTTGGTCCATCTCACTGTGTAGCCTGTCAAGGCTCACTGCATGTCTGCTTCATGATCTTACATCACTGCACACACTGTTGTGCCCTGCTACATGTCCTTACTCACCCCTGCAGTTCCAGCACACCTATTTCCTCTGCTGGATCCCCTGGGTTACTGGCTATTATCCCCCTCCTGTAGCTTACCCTGTCATGACCCATCCACCTGCTCCCAGAGTGCCCTATGTCTACTCCCTCAACCTTGTATTTCTAGTGTTTTTTTCCAAGGCCAACCTGGAAGAAGAGCCAGAGCTATGCTGGACCCTAGCCAGCTTTGGGCCCATGGAGAAAGCTTCTACATCCTTGCTTGGCCCCTAAGTGATGTTTAAGCAATTTAGCTTGATAGTTGGCACACAGATGTCTTGTTAGAATGGAGACAAGGCTGGTCTCAGGCAGGTGGCTTTGCTGTAAGACACAGAACTCCTGGGGGCTTGGAACTGCTTCATCCCTTGGGTAGTACTCAGAGGACCTCATGTCTGCTGTCTAGATAGAGTGCTAGCTGGCCTAGCATGTCTTGCCTCCGATCTGACCTACCAAGAGACTCCAACTCTATCAATCTGCCCTCAACCTGAGTGTGTGTGTGTGTGTGTGTGTGTGTGTGTGTGTGTGTGTGTGTGTACGCTACAGGACAGAGGATCCTGCTTCTGTTTGTGTCTGGGTAGCAGCTCTCATGCTTTGGATAAGCCCCAAGCAGGGTCACATGGAAACCGGGACTGGGTGATTTCCCAGGGATAATGTGCTTCACCTGCAATTCTAACACCAACTAGGCTCAACTTGTTCATCTTGTGAGATCAGCTGAGATTGGGCATATTCAGGATCAAATGGCTGTAGACCACTGGTGCCTCTGGCCTGACCTTCTCATATTCAGGCCAATCCCATTTGGGGGTGAGGGGCAGGGTCTTCCTTTCCTAACCTACTTCTAGTGTTTGGAGCTGGTCTTTGGGGGCCCTGCTATGGTGTGGACACAGGAAACAGGAACACTGTCTTGGCTGTAGTCAGATTTGCTCTCCTCTGAGCTGGGAAGCAGGGTTCCTGTCCCGGTTGACTTGTTGTGTTACCCTGGTTATTGTCACTGGGCTTCAGTTTTCTTTGCTAAAATGTATCAGTTGTACAAAGTCTATGAATAATTAAGATTTCTAAAGCCAGGTATGGTGCCTACCTGTAATTCCAGCTTGGAAGACTGAGGCAGGAACATTAAAAATTCAAGGACAAGCCTTGCATGGTGGTACTTAGGAGGCAGACGCAGACAGATTTCTGTGAGTTTGAGGCCAGCCTGGTATACAAAGTGAATTCCAGCATGGTTAGGATCACATAAAGACACACCATCTCAATAAAATAAAATAAAATAAAATATAAAATAAAATAGCATTTCCTGGATTGTCAGTTCATTTAATCCTCACCAACCTGATGAGGGAGGGTTGTTTAAAGAACTAGAGGCACAGGAATGGCTCAACAATGAGGCTAATTAACCCTCTCCAGGTCTCACGGTAAAGACATGAAGACGGGGTTTACAGCCCAGTTTTCTGACTGACTGAATGTAGATGCACAGGTATGGGGGCTTCCAGACTGTAACCATGGCAACCGCAGAGCTCATTTGTAGCTTGTCAAGTAACTTTCCAGTGCTATTGCACTGACTACCTATGACAAGCCCCACAGGAGTCCCATACTATAAAGAAGTAAACTGAGGCACACTATGGAATTTGAGCAACATCACCCAGTTACCAGTCAAGAGTGAAATCTAGGAAGTCTGACTTTGGGATTTACAAGAGCATGATGACCAAATCTCTCACAGTGTAGGATATGGTGCACAGTAGGTCCTCAATAAACAATCTCAATAAGAATAATACACAGAATAAATAATACACTGTGGACCAGTGTGCTTTCGCTTCTCTTGAGTCAATGCCTAGATGTGGGTTTGTTTGCTGAATATCTAAGAGTGTGTTAAGAGTGTGTTTGACTTTATAAGAAATTGGTGGGAATCTGATGCTATTGCTCTGGTGTTTAGAGTCCTGAGTTCAACTCCTAGCACAACATAAACTGGGCAAAGCAGCACACCCCTGTAGTCCTAGTATTCAGGAGGTTGATACAGGAGGATCAGAAATTAAGGGTCAACCTCAGTTACATGGCAAATTTTAGGTCAGCCTGGGCTACCTGTGAAACAGGAGAAAATGGAGAACCAAGCAAACTCTTTTTCAGGTATTTGTACACATTGGCTACCTGCAATTCAAAAGGGCTCTGTTTACCCTATATTATTTATATAGTTGATATTACCTGTCACTCATCTAAGCTATTCTGGCCAGTACAAATGGTAATTCTTTGTTGTTGTGAATTTTCAATTCTGCAATGACTAATGACGCTGAGGATATTGGACATTTCTCATGTGCATGCACCGTTTTTGATGAAGTAACTAGTTGAGTCTTCGGCCCACTTTGATTGGGCCACTGGCTTTGTCATTCCTGAGTTCAAAGAGTCTTCATGTAAATTCCTGATACAAGATCTTTGTCAATCTATGCATGTGTTGCAGGTATTTCTCCATACCTGGGGTGTGTCTGGGTCACTCTCCTAACCCGAGGCACATGTATGTGCTTCCCATGTCTTGTTTACGAGAATTTCCCGGATTTTCTTCTTGATGTTTTATAGTTTCTAGCTTTTGAGGTTGAGACGTATAAGTGATTGATCATGACTCTGCCTTTGTGAATTGCCCATGTGAGGTAGAGTCAAAGGTCATGCAAACAGCTGTGTGTGTTTCATATTCTATATCTGAAGCTGTTTAGCTGTTGCTCTTAATTTGTTCCTAGCATGGGTTCTGGGTTTTGTTTTTGTTTTTGTTTTTTGATTTTTGGGTTTTGTGTTTTTTGGTTTTTTGTTTGTTTTGTTTTGTTTTTTGTTGTTTGTTTTCCCCTTTGTGGCTTTAATTTATCACCTTATATGATCCAGTTTGTCTTCTTAGATATCAACTATACTATTCTCCTCCTCCTCCTACTCCTTTTTTTTTTTGGGCAGTGGGGGTTCTAGAGAGAGTTTCTCTTTGTAACCTGGCTGTACTGTAACTCGCTCTATAGAACAGGCTAGCCTTAAATTCAGAGATCCACCTGCCTCTGCCTCCCCAGTATTGCAATTATACTTCTTTTAAAAATAGTTGACTTAGTTTAGTTTCCCTAAGCCATGTATGACAAAACTCTAGAATCCTGGGCTCTTAGGAACATCAGAGTCTATACAATAGGCATTCGATACATATTTGTAACTATTCTAACTCCCTTGTCAAATAATGTTACATGTGTCACTAGCTGTAAGTATTCTGTAGTTACAAAGTATTCCTGGTTATCTCTCCTGTGAGCTTGCCATTTAACCTCCCACAAACAGGATCACTGAATACACTGTTGCTATTATTTTGAGCAAAGTGTCTGTTGTGGCAGGGGGTAGTAATCCAAATTTATTAGAATAGAAAAAGAAAACCTGTCTTTTGGTTTGAGAACATTTTGCTCTGAAGTGAGTTCCACACTACTGCCAAGTGACTCTTCTGTGCCTCAGTTCTTGAATATATAAAATGGGGATACTGTTGGCCTGGCAGTCTTGACCTGATGAAGAGGGGATGTTAGGCAAAGGAGAAAGTCTGTGGAGTTAGTTGTCCCAGGCGATATCCTTCTTTTTCTTTCCTCTTTTCTTTTTCATTTCGTTTTTTTCTTATATCCAGATAATGGATGTTTGATAAGTCTTGGTTTCACATGTTTTTGCTTGAAGAATATTTTCTTCTGGTTACTGATTTAAGATCTTCTAGGGTTTTTTGGTGGTGGCAAAGAAAGGGGTTTCACATAAAAGCCTCTTACTCCTCATTTTTCTTTCTAACATTTTATTCTTTTTAAGAATAAATTCTCGGGGCTGAAGAGATGGTTCAGCAGTTAAGAGCACTGGCCGCTCTTCCAGAAGACCTGGGCTCAATTCCTAGCACCCACATGGCAGTTCACAACTGTCTATAATTCCAGTTCCAGGGGACCTGACACCCTCACACAGGCATATGAGCACGGAAAACACAAAATAAAATAAATAAACATTTTTTTAAAAGAAGAGATTATTTTCTCAAAAAAATATACCCTGATTACAGTTCTCTCTCCATCTACTCCTCCAAATTTCTCTCTACCTCCTTATTCCTCCAAATCCATTCTTTTTTTTTCCTTATTAGAAAAGAACAGGCTTCTAAGAATTAGCAGCAAAACACAGCAGCAAATATATAAACAGATAAAACAAAATGTAATAACATAAAACAAAAACCATCACATTGAAGTTGGACCAGGTAAACTAACAGAAGGAAAAGAGCCCAAGAGAAGGAGCAAGAATCAGAGACTCACTCGTTCCCACACTCAGGAGCCCCATAGAAACACTACACTGAAAGCTATAATATATCCACAGAAGACCTGGTGCAGACTTGTGTTAGACCCGAGGCTTGCTGCATCAGTCTCTGTGAGCTCATACGAGCTTTGCTCAGTTGATTTAGAGAGGTTTGCTCTCCTGGTGTCCTTCGGCTCCTCTGGCTCCACACTCAGGGGTTCCCTGAGCTCTGAAGGGGGGAATTTGGTAGAGAAGCCCCACATAGAGCTGAGTGTTTCTAAGGTCTCTTTTTGTGTGTCATGCCTGCCCGAGGCTCTGGATTTGTTCCCATCTCCTGCAGGACGAAGCTACTCCACTGACAGCTGAATCGAGCACAGATCATATTAATCTTTTTTTTATACTTTTTATTAGGTATTTTCCTCATTTACATTTCCAATGCTATCCCCAAAGTCCCCCATACCCTCCCTCCCACTCCCCTACTCACCCACTCCCACTTTTTGGCCCTGGTGTTCCCCTGTACTGGGGCATATAAAGTTTGCAAGTCCAATGGGCCTCTCTTTCCAGTGATGGCCTACTAGGCCATCTTTTGATACATATGCAGCTAGAGTCAAGAGCTCTGGGGTACTGGTTAGTTCATAATGTTGTTCCACCTATAGGGTGGCAGATCCCTTTAGCTCCTTGGCTACTTTCTCTAGTTCCTCCATTGGGGGCCCTGTGATCCATCCAATAGCTGACTGTGAGCATCCACTTCTGTGTTTGCTAGGCCCCGGCATAGCCTCACAAGAGACAGCTATATCTGGGTCCTTTCAGCAAAATCTTGCTAGTATATGCAATGGTGTCAGCGTTTGGAAGCTGATTATGGGATGGAACCCTGGATATGGCAGGCTCTAGATGGTCCATCCTTTTGACACAGCTCCAAACTTTGTTTCTGTAACTTTTTGATAGTTGAGCACACTGTTGCTATTATTTTAAGCAAGTTGCTGTCTGGTGTGTGAATTATAACTAAAAAACCATTCCTTTTCCCCTTTCTTATTCTTTCTTTGGTACTCTTCCTCTCTTACGTAGTCTGAGGCTTTTACTGGAATAACTTTCTCTTTAAAGAACTTCCTTTTGCGTTTGTGTGTGGTGCGTGCACATCTGTGTGCAGGTGCACACGTTCGTGTCCTGGCATGCAAAAACCAGAGCAGGATGTCAAGTGTCTTCCTGAATCCACCTTTACTTTATTTTTTTTTCTCAAGGCAGGGTCTCTTATTGAACTGGAAGCTTGTCATTCTGGAAAGATTGACAGGCCAGTGGGCTCCCTGTCGGCAGTGCCCAAGGTTGCAGTTACAGGTGTGTGCAGCCATGGCCACATTTTTATGTGGGTCCTGTGGATTTGAACTCAGGTCCCAAGGCCATCTCCCCAGCTTCTTAAGAATTTCATTTTACATAATCTTTCAAGGCAGTTCGAGTGTAGACAGATTTTCTCAGCTTTTGTTTTATTTGAGACAGTCTTGTCTTTTCATTCACTTCTGAAGGATGACTTGGCAGGAAACAAAATTTGTCGTTGACTTTTTTTTCTCTCAACTCTTTAAATATTTCATCTTACTCCTTTTTTGCAGGCATGATGTCTGGGAAGATTCAGTCCTTATATTTGTTCTCATACATTTTATTCCTTCCTTTCTTTTTTCTTGTACTTATTTCTTCATCTTTGGTTTTCTGTAGAAGGGAGAGGCAGAGACAGAGAGAGACAGAAAGACAGAGACAGAGAGAGGGAGACAAGAAAGAGAGGGAGAGAGAGAACAAGAGAGTGAGAGAGGAGTATGCAGTATTCCTTTAGTCTCCTGTGTCTGTGTGGGTCTGACATTAATTCTGGGAAGTTCCCAGTCATTAAAGCTTCAAATACCTTTTTTTTCTGGTCCCTTCTGTTACACATACAACAGATGAGTAAGCCCCACAATTCGGTTCTGTTTCACTCCACCTGTACCCTCTTTTCAACCCAGCTTTGGAAGTTTGGATGGTTGTGTCCTCAGGATCAGACTCTTCTATACTATATCCCATCTCCTAATGAGCCTTTGAAGGCCACTGGATGATATTTACTGCTACTTTCTGTCACCTTCATCTTATTTCTTTGAGACAGGATCTCTAATTGCACTTAGAGATAAGCCCATTGTCTTAGTCAGGGTTCCTATTCCTGCACAAACATCATGACCAAGAAGCAAGTTGGGAAGGAAAGGGTTTATTCGGCTTACACTTCCACACTGCTGTTCATCACCAAGGAAGTCAGGACTGGAAGTCAAGCAGGGAAGGAAACAGGAGCTGATGCAGAGGCCATGGAGAAATGTTACTTACTGGCTTGCCTCCCCTGGCTTGCTCAGCCTGCTCTCTTATAGAACTAAGACTACCAGCCTAGAGATGGCACCACCCACAAGGGGACCTCCCACCTTGATCACTAATTGAGAAAATGCCTTACAGCTGGATCTCATGGAGGCCTTTCCCCAACTGAAGCTCCTTTCTCTGTGATAACTCCAGCCTGTGTCAAGTTGACACCCCAAACCAGCCAGTACACCCATAGATAGATCTCCCCTTACAACATTGGGGTTGCAGGTGTGTGCACATCCATGGCAGATTTTATGATGGGTGTTAGGGATTTGAACTCAGGTCCTTATGTTTATACAGTAAGTGCACTCACCCACTGAGCCATGAGGCAACTCACCTTCCACCTGACTCTCTCCTGAGGCTCAAGTCTTGCGAAACTGGGTCTGCTTTTCATCACTTCTAGCTTGCTTCTTCTCAGATATCACAGAGATGAAACCCACCAGCATGCAGGCCTTGTGTCTGGCTTCTTTCCCTTAGGACAGGGCTGGTGAAAGTCTCCAAGCCTCCATATGTTTTAGTAGCATTGTACTTTTGATATCAAGGTAATTCTGTTAATCCATTCATTTGTCATTCCTGTGTCTGACACATGGTGAACCAGTGGATGACTGTTAAAAGGCTGAGTAGATAAATGGTGGCTAAAGGCAGAGACTCCTTTATAAATGGTCAGAACCAGGCTCTGCTGGGAATCAGGGGGGCCAGCATGATGGCACTTGTCATTTGTTATTTTGGAGTACTCTTATCCTATGCCCTCTCTTGTGCTGGGTTGGGACAGGTGGATCCTGCCCACCCACTCTGAGTTGATTGTTTTGCTGAGGGACTAACTACTCCCCAAAGATCATTCAGGCAGATGGAAGGGTCAGAAAGGAAGAGCAGGGGAGAGTGTGGGTGGAAGACAGAGAAAAAGTGAGGGTATATTGGGGAAACCAGCAGGGCAGTCACTCAGCATGGGATATAGGCTTAGACAGGCTTCTTAGAGAAGCCAAGGCCTGCCGTGGATAGCATCTCCTAGCCCATGGAGGAAGGGTGTCCCTGCAGAAGGAACAGTCATGTGATAGCTCACGGGTAGAGGAGAAAGTCCAGCTTCAGAGTGAGGGGCAGTCAGAGATGAGGCTGGAGAAGTCCTGGGGCAGACGTGGAGAGCCCATAAGTCTCACCAAGTGTGCGACTTTTATTAGGAAGTCGCCTGGGACCACTGACGGCACTTAAGCCGCAAAGCAATAGAATTAAGGTCTGCTCAGTGGAGAAGAGACAGAATGCATGAGTAGAGACTGGAGTGAGTGAGGGGGGGTTAAGCTGCCTAGATTTGGAGAGAGCAGTTTCAAAGAAATGATCAAGGCCAGTAGAGAGGTTACCATACCAAGACCTAGGATGTCATTGTTCTCTGTGTCTGTCTGTCTTCTGTCTGTCTCTCTCTCTCTCTCTCTCTCTCTCTCTCTCTCTCTCTCTCTCTCTGTGTGTGTGTGTGTGTGTGCTCGCGCACGCTTGCACATGAATGTGAGTGCATGTGCCTCACCAGCTGAGCCAAGTTAACTGATCCATGAGTCCCGGGGACCCTCCTGTCCTTCCCTCCCTGGTTCTGTGAGAACAAGTATATGCCATCATGTCTGACAATGAGAAAATAAAAATATTCTTATTTTATTTTACATGTTTGAATGTTTTGTTTTCATGTATGTATGTACACCATGCAACAGGTGGCCACAGAGAGCGGAAGAGGACATAAGACCCCCTAAAGCCAGAGCTTCAGGCATTTGTGAGGCACTATGTAGGTGCTAGGAACTGAACCCAGTTTCTCTTAAAGAGCGGTAAGTGCTCTGAACCACTGGGCCATCTCTTTGGTCCCCATGCCTGGCATTTATGATGTGGGTTCTGGGGATCAAACTCAGGTCCTCGTACTAGCAAGGTGTCTTAGTCAGGGTTTCTATTCCTGCACAAACATCATGACCAAGAAACAAGTTGGGGAGGCAAGGGTTTATTCGGCTTACACTTCCATGCTGCTGTTCATCACCAAAGGAAGTCAGGACTGGAACTCAAACAGGTCAGGGAGCAGGAGCTGATGCAGAGGCCATGAAGGGATGTTCTTTACTGGCTTGCTTCCTCTGGCTTGCTCAGCCTGCTCTCCTATAGAACCAAGACTACCAGCCCAGAGATGGTCCCACCCACAAGGGGCCTTTCCCCCTTGATCACTAATTGAGAAAATACCTTACAGTTGGATCTCATGGAGGCATTTCCTCAACTGAAGCTCCTTTCTCTGTTATAACTCCAGCTATGTCAAGTTGACACAAAACTAGCCAGTACAATTGACCCCTTGTCAACTTGACACACAAACAAATCACTAGTAAGCCTCAACCCTTACATTCTTATTCATCCCCAAGATCTAAATAATTTTAAATGTCCCACAGTCTTTACATATTCTTAAAATTTCAATCTCTTTAAAATAGCCATCTCTTTTAAAATCCAAACTCTTTTTGCAATTAAAAGTTTCTTAACTGTGGGCTCCACTAAAATAGTTTCTTCCTTCAAGAGGGAAAATATCAGGGCACAGTCACAATCAAAAGCAAAAATCAATCTCCAACCGTCCAATGTCTGTGATCCAACTCACGATCTTCTGGGCCCTTCCAAGGGCTTGGGTCACTTCTCCAGCCAGGCCCTTTGTAGCACACGCGTCGTCCTTTAGGCTCCAGATGCCTGTATTCCACTGCTGATGCTGCTCTTGGTGGTCATCTTAGGGTACAGGCATCTCCAAAACACTGCATGACCCCTTCAGTCCTGGGCCGTCAATTGCAACTGAGGCTGCACCTTCACCAATGGCCTCTCACAGTGCCAAGCCTCAGCTGCTCTGCGTGACCCCTTCATGCCTTCAAACCCAGTACCACCTGGGTGACTCTTACACATTACCAAGTCCAGCCACAGCACAAGGTACAACCTTGGCTATCTCTGGAACACAGCCTCTGTGCTCTCAAAAAACCACTTCCCAGAAGATATCACCTCAATGATGCTGGTCTCTTCTTAATCACCGCTAATTTCTTAGCTCCAGCTAACCAGTATCAATAGTCCCAGTAATGCAAAGTTTTTCCTTTAGTAGTTCTGGTATCTTGTTAATCACAGCTGATTCTTCAGCCCCAGCTAACCAGAACTACAGAATCTTCACAGTCAAAACAGCAATGGCCCTGAAAAGTCTCTTTAATTTTCCCTCTGAAATTTCACAAGCCAGACCTCCATCTTCTGCACGGTTTTCAACATTATCTTCCAAGCTCCTACACAATATCTGACAGAGCTCTTAACAACGAATGGATCTTCAAGCCCAAAGTTCCAAAGTCCTTCCACAGTCCTCCCCAAAACATGGTCAGGTTGTCACAGGAATACCCCACTCTGCTGGTACCAATTTGTCTTAGTCAAGGTTTCTATTCCTGCACAAACATCATGACCAAGAAACAAGTTGGGGAGGAAAGGGTTTATTCAGCTTACACTTCCATACTGCTGTTCATCACCAAGGAAGTCAGGACTGGAACTCAAGCAGGTCAGAAATCAGGAGCTGATGCAGAGGCCATGGAGGGATGTTCTTTACTGGCTTGCCTCCTCTGGCTTGCTCAGCCTGCTCTCTTATACAACCCAAGACTACCAGCCCAGAGATGGTCCCACCCACAAGGGGCCTTTCCCCCTTGATCACTAATTGAGAAAATGCCTTACAGTTAGTTGGATCTCATGGGGGCATTTCCTCAACTGAAGCTCCTTTCTCTGTTATAACTCCAGCTGTGTCAAGTTGACACAAAACTAGCCAGTACAGAAGGTAAGCACTTTACCCACTGAGCCATCTTCCTAACCCCTGGGGCTGACCTTATGTGAGGTGGGGACAATGAACAGAGATAGAACAGCAGATTTGGGACTTGGCAAGAGAATAGACAGCAGTTGCAATCTTAGGAGAGAGAGCAAGTAAGGAGGAAGGGATGGGGCGGAGACAACAGGCAAAGATGGGAACTGACAGAGTCATGTGTCTGAAAAGCCTTCAAAGCCCAAGAGGCCTGCTGACCTGGGTGTGGGCAATGGGATACAAAGCACCCGAAGATCCAGGCTTGGAAGTTGTGTGGTGTCCTTGACCACCTAGTCTAAGGCCAAAGCAAATTGAGAGCCAACTCCAATCAAAAGACGTAAGAACCGACTCCGCCTCTTGGTGGGAAAAGCTTCAACGTGTTAGGAAGATCTTCCAGGTAATGCAAGAGTGAACTATGGGCCCAACGAGGTAGCAGCAGGCAGGGTCCACAGTGAAGGGTGCAGGGCACCTGAATGAGGCTTGACTTTAGGGAGAGAAGGGTATGGAACAACGTTGTCAAGGGAAAGGGCCAGTTCCCATTTATGAAGAGCAGCTCCTGTTTGAGCAGCTCAGCCAGTTCCCAATGTCATAAAGCACTTTGAACTTGCTCCTGCCCTCATAAGGTAGGTAGTGGAAAGTGCACTTTACTGGTGGCTTCTCAGTTCTAGTGACCCTGTTAGGGCTACCTGCTGGGAAGTTGGCTCTATAGGTGAAGCTATGGAGGATCAGGGAGTCTCTCCCCCACCTCCTGTGAGAATGCCTGTGCTGATGGCACACACACAAAATACTATTTGCTGTTTTTCTCTCCAAGGAGCAAGACATCCCCATAACACTTTGCTTGGAGGAGAGACTTCATAGTGGAGGAGAGTTTCACTGTACCTTAGGAAAGGGGCTTCAGGATGTTGGGAGAATGCTTGCTCAGTGCTAAGATAGAGCCAGGGACTATGAGGTCTGTCTTAGTATTTGTATTGCTGGACAAAACACAATGACCAAAAAGCAAGTTGGAGAAGAAAGGGTTTATTCAGTTTACAATCCACATTGCTGTTCATCACTGAGGAAAGTCAGGACAGGAACTCTAATGGGGGCAGTAACCTGGAGGTGGGAGCTGATCCAGAGGTTATGGAGGGGTGCTGCTTACTGGCTTGCTTGTCATGGCTTGCTTAGCCTACCTTCTTATAGAAGCCAGGAGCATCAGCCCAGGAATGGCACCACCCACAATAGCGGGCCCTCTCCCATTGATCACTAATCGAGAAAATGCCTTACAGCTGAATCTCATGGAGGCACTTCCTCAACTAAGGCTCCTTCCTTTCTGATGACCTTAGCTTGTGTTGACTCAAAACCAGCCAATACAAGGTCCAATTTTCATAGAAGCAGGGGACAGGGATGAAGGAGAGATGGCTCTGGCTGCAGAAGCTATAGACTGGTGACCACCATCCTCTCCTTTTTCACTACCTCACCATACATTGTGATATGAATGAAAATAATTTATGTCATGTGACTGCTTTTTAACTAGCTGCTTTCAAGACTTAAGGCTGGGATTATAAAAGGCATGCATTTATAAATTATTAGTCCGGAGCTCATAAGCACATATACTTTGGTAGCACTTTAAATTAATTTATTGTCATTCATTGCAGCTGTCTGTGATGTAAACCGTCAGCTATAAATTTGTGCCATAGCCTGACATGCCATTAACAAAGGTGCTGCCCGAGCCAGAGCACATAGTAAAACATTCCAATACAATCTCTGGAGGGATGAATGTCTTACTTCTTCTCTCTTTTCTGTTCTCTTTTTCCCTCTATTCTTCTCTCTCTTCTTTTCTTCCAATGACCGGCAGTATGGAAAGAGGGCAAACCCTTGAGGGTTGTGCTCTCAGAAGAATGAGGGAGGGCCAAGGAGACGGCTTGGTCTCAGCTCAGACCTCCAGTCCCCATACAGAAAGCCAGAATGGCACCTGGGAGTCAGTGCTGGGAAGGGTGGGAGAAACCAAGAGCTCAGTGATTACCAGTCTAGCCAATCGGTGAGCTTCAGGGTCAGCAAAGAGACTCCATTTAAAAAATACAGTGGAGAATGAGGCAGGAAGACACCTGATGCCAACCTCTAGTCAATACCACACACACACACACACACACACACACACACACACACACACCCCACATATACACATATACACACACATGACACAAAGGTTCATGTCCCTGCATACATATTTCCATACACATAAAACACACACAGAGATGCATATACCTGCACACACACATGCATGCAAAGACATAGAGGTTCATGCATACATATTTATACACACACCACAGAATAATTAAGGGCAAGATACAGTGCAGCCTGTGGCCTTTCACCGAGCTCAGGAGATTCTGTCCCATTGCACAACGAGGGCATGGGTTGTATAGCACAAATGGATAGTAGAGCCCGAGAAAGCCTTTTATCTAGAACCAAAGGACAGTGTAGTGCTGCCCTTAAACAAAAGGATGGACAAGGAAGCAGGAACGGGAAGAGGAAAGCTTGGGAGCAGAAGAGATGCAGAGAAAGAGGGACAGACCTAGAAGAGGGTAGAGACTGAGGGGAAGGGTGGATAGCGTGAGCCATATAGCTTGGTCTGGTCAAGCAGTGGGAGACTTGAGCTTACACCCAGCCCTGTGGCTGAGCAGCTGTGTGGCATTCAGCCTGTCTGTAGCTCATGTGCTCTTGCCTCAAGTTCTCCACTGGGAGGTGGCTTTACTGGCTCAGGGGCCCTGGATTTGGTAGCTGTACCGTTTGGGAGTGGGCCATGCTGAGTCAGGATGCAGGGGATGCTATGCTGATGTTAGGCTAGGGTTGTGGGAAGGCTCTAGAGTGCTACCTGTCAGCTGGATGTAGAAGCAGCCTCTTTCTTCCCCCAGAGGCCATCAGAGATCTGCAAGGAGTGGAGGAGGGCTGTTGGGGCACATGCATTCGTGGAGGGACCAGAGCATGCATTCTGGGAGCATGGGTGCATATTCTTGTCCTGAGCTGCAGAGCACAGTGAATGTTTCATTCCACACTGAGACAGGGATGGGTTTATCACCTTCTGCAGCTCGGTCTCCCGCCTCAGCCCTAGGAGCCCCAGCCACTTCAGGTCTGATCCTGGAAGGAGCCTATGGCTACCAATGAACCTGGGGTTTTTTGTTGTACTCTCAGGGGCAGGGGTCTTTATCCAGTCTTAGCTACTCACTTCACATCTCCCAGATGAGAACCCCAGAGTGGATGGCATTAGGACTTGCTCACAGGTTATGAACAGTCAAATAGCTTAGCCACATAGTATCTGGCACACAACAGAAAATAAATGAAGGACCCTTCCTAGCAGGATTGTTCCAGAACACATTGTGAACATCCATTCTTCCACTCCTGTCCCACACAGACATCAGCTGGGATCCTGCACCCCAGCATGCTGCAGATCTGTCCGTGTTCCTCCATGTTTTCCTTAGGCTAGGCCTTTGGGGTTGGTGTTGCTGTCTTCCCATCCACTTCCCGGTTTAGAGGAGTCATTGAAGGTCACAGAGGCAGGATCTATGCCTAGTGGCTTTGGGGGTTCTGGGAGCAAACCTCAGTGTATCTAAGTAGTAAAGAAGGGCCATGTGGAGACAAGTAGGAATTTGGGGACACTCCCCTGGGAGCCCATGCACTCATGAACATGGCTCTGTATAGTCTTCATGGGGACATGAAGCTAATCCCTGTTCCAGCTGGAGATGAGCCTGAATCCATTGTGAGGGTGAGTGAGCCTTACGGCTGCCCTGCCTTGTACCTGTTGCCCTGGAGGGTGTGTGTACCTCTGGCATGAGGAGGAGGAGGGTGAAGGATTGGAATAGGCTCACCTATGACCTGTGACTTCAGAGCTCAGTCCTGGAATCCAGGGCATCCCTCGGCGCTGGTGCTCCCGTCTCCTCTTATCTACAACCAGACCTCAAAGAACCAAGAACGAGTCCTATTAATCAATTATCTGCTGCCTGAGCTGAGAGCAGGGCTGCCTGGCCAGATAAAGTCCGGGGGTGGGGGGTGGGGAGGACATGAGCTCAAGAGGGGAGCCTCTCCTTTATCTGGAGCTGTACCTCATAATTCCTATAAGGAATTCCACACTCACCCCAGTGTGTACATCTTAGGGGACACAAGCCTATATCTTCTTATGCATCCAAGTCACAATTGCATCTGGCTGCTTTTGGCTGTTCACATCCCAACGGAGTGCCACACAGCTGTGGAGATGTTCCACCCACCCACCTGAGCACCCCAGTCCTGTGCTTTAACAGTCAGGTCATACTCTGTGCACACATGCACATATCAACACCACACTGGTCCAGGCTGAGGGTGTGTGATTCCTGAGATGGGCATGGTACAGAGAGTACCTTAGGAGTTTTCTAAGGGCAGATAACCCCACTGTCTCCTGGAGTTGGCTGGTTTGATCTGAGTTTTTAGCCGTGCTGTTAAGTTTACAGTAACAATCTAAACTCACTGGCCATATCTATGGGACCCTGTCTGCAGTTGGCACCTTCACCTCCTCGTTCTTGAGAGGACTGCCAAGCTTGGGCATCTGAGGCCCTTAGTCCATGGTTGTCACAGTCATGCTCTGTGGACTGAGAGTCAGTGTGGTGTTCTCTTTGCTGCTGTTGTTGCTGTTGACTGGCTATTCAGGGAATTACCTGGAAGTCCTGCCCCATGTGGTGCTGGGTGTTAGAAATTCCTCATTCCTGCCCCAAGTCACTTGAGCCCTACCAGAATCCAACAATGCACCCAGGTTGGGTTGTAGCAAGCTACTCAAGAGGGTCCCACTGTTCCCTCAAGCCCTGCCCAGCTTGGCTATGGCTGTCTTCCTCCTAGGCTCTGGGACCTCGGGTACATGGCAGGGTTCTGGTAGTTTTGCTTCCCCTCTGTACAGGTTTTCATGACAAGAAGAAGGGTGGGCAGTCCAAGGAAGGACAACACCACACACAGAGGCCCTGGAGAACCTGCAGATACTCAATCATGGAGAAGGGATGTGAGGCCAAGGTCTATGGGAATGGAAGGCATGCACATATGGTGGGGGAGTGTGTATGCATGTGTGGCAGTCAGCCATGTGAGGGTTGGGAGTCAGATGGGAACAGGAGAGCTAGAGAGGTTGTGTGTGTGTGTGTTCTGTAGATGTCTGTGTAAACATGGAAAGTGTCTCGGTTAATGGTGTTTATGTTTTGTGGAGTGTGCACCCTGTGGGCTTGTTATGGACAGATTGTGAATGTATATGCAATGTGTGGAGTATGAGTGTTTTGAGCATGCTATGGGGGGGTTGTGTGTATATATGTATGGGGGATAGGAGTACTTGTGTCAGAGAGGCAAGGTAATGCATGTGCAAAGGGTGGCTTCTTCTGGTCTCATTAGTATGTGGTGTGTGTGGGATGGGTGGCATATCTGTGGTCCCTAGGGGAAAGGTGGAGGCTGTGTGTGTCCATCTGTGTGTACAGTGTGTGTGGTGTGTCCATTTTACATGTTGGCACCCATGGGTATGTTTGCACTGCAAGCAGCAGGTCTATCTGTCTGCCAGATTAGGGGGTGTGTTCTGTGTGTTGTGTATGTAATGTGGGCTGGTTGTCTTTGTGTTGTGAGGTGTGTATAGTATGTGGATGTTTGTAGCCAGGTTGTCTGTGGACTGATATATGTGGAGTGTGTATCAGGTCGGGGGGATGGGGGGTAATGGGCACATTACCTGTAAGTGGGAGCATGAGTGGTCTGTGTATCTAGTTCAGGGTGTGTGGGTCTGTTAAATACAGGCGAGAGGTATGTCTATATATGTGTGTATATATGTGTGAGTGGAGGAGACATCATCTGAAAGAGAGGGTCTATGTATTGTGTACATGCTGAGAGCAGGTTGTCTATGGGTAGGAGTATGATAACATATAACACATGTATATACATATACATTGTGGCATGTGTGTGTGCTGTGGGCATGTTATCTGTAAGTGGGTTGTTCTGGGTGGGTTGTGTGTATATATGTATGGGGTATGTATTGTGTAGGGTGTGTATGTTGTGTATGTTGTATATGTTGTGGGCAGGTTATGGTCCAGTTGCCTGTGTGTGGCTGTGAATGTATTGTGGGCAGGTTGTTATCTGTGTGTGTGTACGTGTTATGTGTATTATGTGGGATGTCTATGTTGTGGGCAGGTTGTCTGTGTGTGGGTGGGTGTGATGTGCATATCTTGTGGGGTTTGTGTCTGGGGTGGGTAGGCTGTCTGTGGGGTGTGGGCTTTTTTTGTGGCTATGAGTATGAGATCAGCCTTGAGCATGTGGGCGCATGGGGAGGTAGGAGCAGGCAGGCGGGCAGGCAGGCAGGCAGGCTGACGGCCAGGGCCTCCCCCGCCCTGTGCACAGTGGCTGGGTTGACAGCCGGGCGGAGAAGAAAACTAGACGTCAGGGAAATCAGTCAGAGACAAATCGATTCCCTTTAGAGGTGAGAAAAAGCAGATGCTGCGGCTGCTGGTGGCCTGTTAGGCTCCAAGCCACATCCATCTCAGCCCGCCCCTCTTCTGCTGCCTGCCAACGCCCCGCCTTTGTTAGGGGCCTCGCTGTGGGCCTGCTGCCTCACTGTCTTGCCAGCTTTTCTATGGCAGGGCACTCCCCTGCATGGAGTGCCATACTGGTGCAGGGTGTTCATAAACCTGCACACGAGGGTGCATGTACCAGCATGGCACTGGAGAGGCAGGAACCTGGTCATGGCTCTCATCCCAGGGCACCGAAGTCACAGGCAAATGACCAGTAGCTTGCTTATGGACATCCAGGGAGCACAACAAGGCTGGACCTTAGAGATGTGTCCCATGGGCAGTACAGCCAAGATGACTCCCACATGCATGCAGGTCTCAGCAGTAGGAATCCAACCTGAGACCAGGGAAGAGCATCAGGCTCCGAACCCTGCTGCCTGCCAAGTGGCCCTGAGTGTCCAGACTCACATGGGAGCCCAGGCTTTACTTGGTCCTTGGAGTGTCATGTGCCCCTGGACTGCAAGCTAGGCTCAGCTGTCTGGATAGTGGCCAGCACAGTCAGGCCTGACTCCTGGGCTGGGTCTTGCTGATTCTTCAGCTGTCAGTTTGCCTAGATCCCAGGCCTCCTCTGCACCCCCTTTCCCATTAGATTTCAATAGCCAAGACAGATCAGGAAACCAGGGCCAGGCCTGTGCCTGCCTAGGGACAGGGACTCACTTACATGTGGAGCTGAGTTCTTCTGTCTAGTCTCTGGATTGACAACTCGGGCCTGCCTTCAGAAAATGTGGATACTGGTTGGGCACTGGTACACAGTGCCTCCTCTGTGACTGAGGAGCAGAGAAACATGTTGGAAGGCCTCTACAACCCTAGACCTTCCTCCTCCCCTCCTCCCCTCCTCCCCTCTCTCTCCTCCCCTCCTTCCCTCCTCTCCTCCTCCTCCTCCTCCTCCTCCTCCTTGAGGCTGGATGTTTTAATTGAAGCTGACCTCCGCAGGAGGATTCTGCTTCTACTTACTCTTCCGGCTTCCCTAAGAACTGTCCCTGAACTCTGAGACTTCATGTTCTTGCCCAGGGACCAATGGCTCTACAAGCACTGTGGTTCTCCCTTTCTTCTCTTAGACAGACAGCAGGCTTTGTCTGGTACAGATGTCCTATAGTTTACCACGAGACATCTGAGGGCACGTTACCCAGCTGAGCAGCTGGTAGAGGCAGCCATTGCTGGGGTTTGGTTTCAGCAGTGCCTGATGCTGGCCTTCGAGATTAATCTCAACTCCAGACTCCCAGGCACATTCCGACACATCTCTACTTGCCCGAGCTGGTCGCATTCTAAAATTTGGAATTTGCACCCATCAGACCTGAGCTCCTAGCTCTGGCTGTGTGTCTGCAGACAGACACTACACCTCTCTATGCCTTGTGTTCTCTTATGTTGGGGGAAAAAGAGCCTTGCTCACCCCAGAGGAAGTCAGAGAAAGTCACAGGCACAAGAGCTGCTGGGAGAAACAGCTGTGTTTCGGCTACTGGTAGTCAGGGACTTGCTCATGGGAGTCTTTCCAGGGCCCACCCATGGTCATGATCTTCATTGTCCAGACAGATGGGAGAGGCCAAGAATCAGTCTACAAACACTGATTGAACCAGTTTGGGGCCAAGCCTTGCTATGGGCAGATAGCACTTGGCATAGTGCCTAGCCTATGGGATGTATTCAAAGATATGGCTGCTGAAAGAATAGGTGGATGTGGGCATGGATGTTGTTAGATGTCCCTTGCTCCCAGAGAGGTTACAGTCTCACTGGGTCCTGCTGGGGTATCAGACACAGGGTGGGGATAGAAGAGTAGACTCTGACTCCTTTACTGTTTCTGTATAAGAAAACTGAGCTTGGGAGTGTGACCTTGAAAGACCATGTTCTGCTGTTATATACTATACATATAGTAAGAGGGACAGGTACAAATACCCTTAGACTAGCTACATATGTCCAGGGCCAAGCCCTTCTGTAGGGTACAACACTAGGCCTTGCAAGTGTCCACTGTCTGAGCTGTGCTAACCAGCTTTATGGTGATGATGAGGGACCCAATGTGTCGTTGCTTGTCCTGAGTCTCAGAGGCAGGACAGAACTGGAAGCTGTTTGTGTTGTGCAACAAAGATGGCAAGGAACAGAGGGGCGCAGATGAGCTCAGGGCCCAAAGAGCCCAATGAAGAATCCACTGTGAGAACTGGATTGGATGAAACCAATGGATTGGAGGAAGAGCTGGAGTATATGGTGAAGCTACCTAGAGCCAGAATGTGCTCCATTCATAGCAAGTCCTGTAGCTGTAGCCATGTGCTGTCCTGCACACATTCCCCCACCTCACTGCATCTGCCTGTTGCACTGAGTCCTGCATTCCCTCTTCTTGACTGTGGCTGAGGTCCTGATTCTCGGGATTAGCTGCCTGTTAGCCAGGCTTCAATCAGCACTGGAGGCTGGGCCACTTCCTCCACACAGCTCTGCAGTTGCCCTTGTCTTTTGTCATTCCCGGTAGCTGAGACTGAGACAGCTGACTTCTCGCCCTGCCTATGTGTTCTAGCTTCTGATATCAATTGTCATCAAAGCTCTAAAGGTCCCTTCATAGGCTGCAAAGGAAAAGGTGAAAGAGAAAAATTAGCCTTCCATCTTTACAGGCCCGGAGAGAACCAATGTCTTAGTAGTGCCCAAGGCACTCGAAGGATCTCTTAGGTGTCCCACAGTCCTCTGCCCATGCCTCAATCTGACAAATGCCCCAGGAAGCTCAAAAAAGCCCCAGGCAAGACTTGGGTTCTTTACATTGGCAATCTGTGCTTGCAGATGTGAGGAGAACACACAGCTATTGGTGCTGAGACAGTTAGGGTGAGGGCAGGGAGAGCGTGACTGGGTGGGCAGAAAGGACAGGGGTGTTTTCTCAACACTTCTTCAGAGGGGGAGGGGCAGATTCCCACTAAAGCTGAGTGAGATCTTTGGGGTTCTGAGTCCTTACAAGCTCACAGTCTTACCTCACATAGCTAAAAATGGGGTTGTGGACCCAAAGTGTTCTTGTGTATTAGGACTTGAAGTTATGTAAGTCTGGGTTCAGGATTGGTGAATTGTGACTTATTTCACTGAGGCCATCCTCATCTCCCTTCTTGATGTCTGTCTGGCTGCCTCTGCCTCTTGGGTCATGTGTGGGCACTTGCAGTGAGTGACAGACAGAGCGGGTGGGATGGGATGTCTATGAAGGACCTCCCAGCCTTCCTGTAACACCCATGGCACAGGTACTCACTAATAAGGGGGATGCTGGGCAGCTTGCCTTGGGGAAAGGTGGTAGAAGCTCTGTCCAGCCTAGATCCTCTATATGTGGGTAGGACCCCAGGAAAGACTTCTCCATGGCCTGGTGTTTTTCAAGATCTTGATGTGTGGAGTTTGGAGGGTTGTGAGAGGGTTCTTTGGAAGGTGTCTTAGTTAGAGTTTCTATTGATGTGAAGAGGTACCATGACCACAACAACTCTTATAAGGAAAACCTTCAACTGGGACAGGCTTACAGTTTCAGAAGTTTAGTCCGTTATTGTCATGTCAAGAAGCCTGGTGGCACGCAGGCAGGCATGGTACTGGAGAAGGAGCTGAGAGTTCTACACCTTGATCCATAAAGAGCAGAAGTGAACTGTGAGCTACTAGGCCTGGATTTGAGCTTTGGAGACCTCAAAACCCACCCCTTAGTGATGCACTTCCTCCAACAAAGCCACACCTTCTCCAACAAGGCCATACCTCCTAATAGTGCCCCTCCCTATGAACTTAGGGGAACTATTTTTACAGAAGGTAGAGTTCTCCCGCCAGAGAGCTAGAGGACAAGAGCTGAGGCCTGTCCCCAGCTTCCCCACTTCCAGTGCCTATGTAATACAGGGATAATGGATAACAACCCCTCTCCTACAGTTGTGTGTACTTGTGTACAACAGCATGAGAAAAGGTCAAGGTGCCAGGGAGCAGAAACGGGGCCAGCTCCACAAGGTCCAACTTAGTTCTTTCCTTGAACACTTGGCATGGGTTAGTTCTGGGTCACGGGGATTGCTTGACAAATATCAGTTAGGTGAAAGAATGGAAAATATGAAGATATCTTAACTTATGTGATATCAATCCCTTCCAGGGCAAGGAGGAGTCCATTTTACGGTAGAGAAACCAAGACCCAGAGGGAGAACAAATGGATTGAAGGCACGTGACGAGTTAGTGACCAAGCTGAACATTGAGATGAGGCTCTGTTAAATTCATTGAGGTTCTGGGGGGAAGGTATTGGGTCCTTCTACATTTGCTTATATATGTGTGTGTATGTGTATGTTCTGGGAAGTCAGGGGCTCTGTCCAGGGCTTCTTTTTGATGCAAAGCCTATCACAGGCTGATGGCCTGCCAGATCCTCTGAACACCTTGTCCTACTTACTGGGGCTACTGCATAGCTGGAATTCTTGCAGGGAAGCGGCACCTTCCAGGCATGAGGCTCTGCTTCCATGCAGTCAAGCGGCTCCAGGTCTTTATTTGAGAGGAATGTATCTGGAGCTGGCTAGCAGATTAGCTGAGGTGGGAGTGGGACAATGCCATGCCCTTATGCCCCTCAGGGGTGGAAGGGTGCGTTCTTACTCCCCTGCTGCCCTTTCCCAAGCCTGGGTACCAAATCGTGTCCACAGGCTTGTCATGCAGCAGCTGTTTGAAGCCAGTTCTTCTGTAGGGACACATGAATGACTCCCAGTGTGGCTAGTGGAGCACCAAGAAGCTCACTTGTAACTGGAACTGACTAGAAACCTAGTTTCAGGTCTGCCCCGATCCCCGAGTCCGAATCTGCTAGAATCTGTCTACCCATGTTCATAAAGCTTCTTCTTGTGTTGAGTGGTTTCTACACTGCCCTGCTCTCAAGAAAAACATGATATTTCCCCCAGGAGAATCCAAGGTGGGGAAAGAAAGAAAGAAAGAAAGAAAGAAAGAGAGAGAGAGAGAGAGAGAGAGAGAGAGAGAGAGAGAGAGAGAGAGAGAAAGAAAGAAAGGAAGAGGTGGGTATTTCCAATGGGATGGGACCTACTGAAGCTATTAACTTGATGATCTTACCAGCAACCTACCTTCCCACAACCATCCATCTACCCATCCACCCACCCACCCATCCATCCACTTATCCATCCATCCATCCATCCATCCATCCATCCATCCATCCACATACCTATCCATTTACTTACTCACACATTTATCTACCCACTCACCTGTTCATCCATTAACCCACCCATTCACCCACTCATCCATATACCCACATACCCATTCATTCATATTCATTCATTCATATATACATACATTCATTCTACCTATGCATATATTCAGCCACCCACCTACCCATTCAATCATCCATCCATCCACCATCCATCCATTGCATGGATGTTTTCATCTAATACATGACAAGATGTACCTAGCAATTGAAATGGAAAATCCCTCTATCCCCAGTTTTCCTAGAAGTAGCAGCCATGTGTCGGGAGACATGGATTTGTGCTCCCTGGTGATTCTTCAGACCAGCTGTTTGCATGTGTCCAAGCAAGGATGGAAAATGGGTGAATTTGTCCCAGATGCTTTCATGCAAGTTGTGGAGAGTCATCTCTTCAACCTGCCCTCAGCCTGCTGTCATTATTCTCATTTTACAGATAGGACAACTGAGGCTCGAGGACTCAAAGGCCAAGACTAGAGTGTGGTCAATTCCTCTTGACCCCAGAGTCCAGGCCCTGCCCTTTCCTCCTGGTTGCCTTTCCTTGGTAGCCCTGGGGTTGGGTTTTGGAGAGGAAAGACAGATTGATTTGGGAATTCTTTTGGTGGTGTGTTTTTGTTTTTGTTTTTATTTTTGTTTTTATTGAGACAGGGTTTCTCTGTGTAGTCCTGGCTGTCCTAGAACTTGCTCTGTAGACCAGACAGGCCTTGAACTCACAAAGATCTGCCTCTCTCTGCCTCCCAAGTGTTGGCACTAAAGGCCTGTGCCACTACTTCCTGGATTGGAAATCTGTTTTGTTTTGTTTTGTTTTGTTTTGTTTTGTTTTGTTTTGTTTTTGTTTTTCGAGACAGGGTTTCTCTGTGTAGCTCTGGCTGTCCTGGAACTCACTTTGTAGACCAGGCTGGCCTCGAACTCAGAAATCTGCCTGCCTCTGCCTCCCGAGTGCTGGGATTAAAGGTGTGCGCCACCACACCCGGCTGGATTGGAATTCTTATAATTACCTGTGCTGCCTAGACGTGAGCAGGCTGCCTATGAGTGTTAGACTTCCTGCCACAGAAGCCTTGCAAGTAGAGATCAGAATCTTGTGACTGTGGTGATGACCTTGGGTGAGCACAGGGTAGAATGAAGCCAGGGAGAAAGTGAGTATTCTCATTTTACAGATAGGTAAAATAGATAGATCCATTTTCCATCCCTGCTCCTTGGAAACACTGTTCCACAAAGGCTTCCTAGATTCCAGTGACATGCTTGGACACATGTCTGAATGGTCTGAATGAATCACCAATGGTCTGAAGAATCCCCAGTCAGCTTAGGCAATCCAGGAAGGCACAAATCCATGTGCCCTTAGGGCCTCTTTTGGGGCAGGGATGGAGGGTCTTTAGCCAGTTCCTTGTCTGTGGATGCTCTGAGGGGTCCCTGTCAGCTCCGAAGCAGGAGATGTGTCCGGAATGCTATAATTGGAGCTAGGGCCACATGCCTGAGAGGTATTTGCCACAGTGTCAAGTGCAGACATGCCCCTGCAGCAAGGACCTGGTGAATCAGTCTCTCAAACACAGTCCCTGTCTTGGGTACCCTGCCCCACCTCAACCCCAAGAAAGAAACTGGTGGTGTCCGGGTTTCACACATGTTGTCTCCTCTGGGGCCTCGCTGGAGCCTTGGGAGGGAAGAAATGGTATTACTGTGAAGAAGTAGAATCTCAGGCTTCCAATGTTAAGTGGCTCACTCAGGGCCATTGGCCGCATCAGATGGGATTTGACCTTGCTTTGGGGAGTGCCAGGTTGAATTTCCTGATCATTCTAGGGAAAGATCCAGGAGCCAAAGAGGCCAGGGTCACAAGCATCAGAGGTCTGGGTGGGTCTCGGGTCACCCTAGCTAACTGTGCCATGGCGTCCAGTGGCCTTGCTAAGCAGTCTCTAAAGGGTGGGTCCCTGCCCTCTCTGCTTTTGCATGGGTACAGATCCTTAGACATTCTGCCCACAGAGAAGTTGGGTCTCTGTGACCTTCCTTAGAATGTGAGCAGATCTGTGACTTTCATATCCAGTGAGTGTGGCCAGAGAGACCCTAACCCTAACCCTAATCCAGTTTCCCTGCTTCCTAGCTTCCATTACATGACAAGGACACTTGCTCTTGAAGCTCTTGTTTGAGTAGGAAGTGTCCCCTCCCAGGCTGCCGTGTCCAGAGGAAGCTCAGGAGGCCACGCCAGAGGCATGGTGCCCCACAGTCCCTGGGGAGTACACTCACCTAGACTTCCTGTCTGTATCCAACCCAGGCCCTAGACAGTGGCATAGAACCACGGCAACTCTGCTGTGCCCCATCTGCTGAATCCCAGGCCCACAGGGCTAGACATGTAAACTGTTCTAAGATCAGAGAATCTGAGGACTTTATCATGATCAAGGCAGCTGTGGTAGGTGGGTTGCATCACGTGGTTACCATGGAAGAGCCCCTCCATGCCACTGGCTCCATGTTTAGGAGTTAGGTTGAGCTCCTGCTACCAGGGCAAAACATTGTTTACACTGGAGGCCATGAGATGTGTCTGTATGTTTCCTGGAGGTTGGATTTTGCTTCCCCTACCCATGTTCCACTGTGTGTCTGCTGTGTTCTTGGGTGTGTGACTTAGACTCTTATCCCTTTTCTACCCATTCTGAGCTGGAAGGGCTTGGGTAGGTGAGTGAACTTAGCCTCTGTGGTCTGTGACATAGGAAGACCCACCTTCCTCCCTCAAAGGCCACCGTCAGAGCTGAGCATAGGGTTACAAATGCTCATTGTCCCTGAAGTCACCCTCTTCCTGACACTTGGGACAGCACATAGGACTTCATGGTTTACAAAGCACTTTCTGTTCCTCTCAGGAGCCCCATGAGGTGACCAAATGAAGAGACTCAGGATGGGGCACACAGCCCTGTGGCCTGGTTCCAGCAATGGGCTCCAAGCTCAGGGTTCTTCTACTCTCATGAGAACTTCCTCGGTGCTCTCTCAAGGCTCCTGGCTGATTTGCCTAATGCCACCATCGCACCCCCACTGCTTCCTTTTGGCTCTGCACTTCCAGAACTGTCACTTGTGACTCTTTAGATAGCTCCCTTCCCTCTTGGGTCCTCAGATCCTCACGTGTAAAATGAAGGCCTCTGGGTAGGTGACTCTTACTCAGGTTCGAGAGTCTTAGGTAGGCTTGATCTGAGAGTGGCTTGTCCAAAATGACTATTGCTCCTCCAGCGGACACAGATATCTCGTGTCTGTGAAAATTAAGGGGCGGTTATCGTCAGCGTGGCTCCATTTTGCCGCAGGTTTCTCTGACAATGGCAGGAGAACAGCCCAGTCTCTGGGGTCTCTTTCCTGGCTATGGGTTCCTCTGGCAGTGACTTCTGATGATCCAGTCTGTGCTGCTCTTTCTGGACACCTACACACCCAGTCAGGTCTTACCTGAGCAGCCTCACCAATCTGACTTGGATCTCACTAGGCTGCCCTCCTGGACTGTGAGGCCCCTCATCCATTCCCCATAGTGCCTGGCTTCCCCTGAAGACCCTAGTTAGGCCAGGAGGTAGCGCACACTTTTAATCTCAGCACTTGGGAGGCAGAAGCAGAGGCAGGTGGATGTCTGAGTTCAAAGCCAGCCTGGTCTACAGATCTAGTTCCAGGACTCCCAGGGCTACCCAGAGCGCACACACACGCACACGCGCGCGCGCACACACACACACACACACACACACACACACACACACACGTGTACGAGTGTTCATACCACACCATGTATTTATGTTTGTGTGGAGGACATCTTGTGGAAGATAGGTCTCACTTTCCACCATTATAGGGCCTGGGGATCGAACTCCAGTCATTAGGCTTGGCGGCAAGCACCTTTACCCGTTGAGGCATCTCACTGGCCATAAATGAAATTTGATAAGCTAACAAACAATGAAGATAAGATTGTTCCATTGTTAAATCTCTTCAACGTCACCTACCCGAGCCTAAAGCTGAGCCAGGAAAGGATGTATTCAAAACAACAGTATTTTGGTCTCTATGGGATTCCTTTTGTTGAGTAGTTTGCTGGTATGATATCATCCTCTCAAACGTGTCTTTTTGTCTCTTCTGTGCCATTCTCTAATGAAGACTGCCAGGAAACAGTCTGTCTTACAATGAGAAGCAGTTCTGACTTTCCCAAGCGTGGGGCTTTATAACGTTATTTGTTGTGTGTCATGGATGTTATGTAACCGACTGGGAGTCCCTTGTTGCACTTCCTACTAGGAGGCTCCCGTCTAAAGACTGACACTTTGAATAACATTTAAGACTTGGAGTGTCTCTTTTATATCAGTCAGATTTTCACTTCTTGTGCTATGCCCATTTCTATTTTATTGCGTTATATAACCTTATGAATCCTTTATGGATTGGGGAATGCTCTAAATCACCAGAGCAAAGCAAGACTTAATCGAGTGTACACACACAGTGCCCACTCCAGTGCACAGTGTCATCAGCTGACCCAGGACTTGACTCACAGGCTGGAGAGAGCTGGTGCTGGCTTCTGAGGCATGCTCTACTACAGGCTCCAGCTACCCAGAGCCCTGGCAGCCTCTGTTATGTTCTATGGGCTATGACCCGTCAGGCCTTGCAATGGGTGGTTCGCCTATGATGAGCAGGAGTCTGGGTTCCAGCCATTCTCTGGCCTCACCACACTGCACTGGCAACCTTCTGGCTTCACTAGGCTTCCTGACCCCACTTCAGGTCCCTCTGTGTCACTGCTTAAAAGTGTTCTTGAGAAACTAGCAAAGTTCTCTGCCCTGCTAAACCTGATGGTTTAGTCCTTAGGGTGCTGTCTGGTTCCAGTGGCCATGGGACTAGGCCATCTGGGCTGACTTGTTGGTGTTTCTTTGGCCTGGACCAGAGCAGAAGTCCTGGTGACAGGGCAGGTGTGATTCTAAGTTGTGACATGGCCAGTCTCACACCTGCAGAGGAGTGTTTAGCTCCAGCGAGCCCTACTTAACAGACGAGAAAACTGAGGTTTAGAGAGATGAAGTTTGCCCAAGGTCTCAAGGTCAAAGGATGAGGTGGGCTTGCTTTCCACTTGGTGCTAAGCAGCCTCTGTCACACTTCCTCCACCCTCAAATACTATGGTTTGGTGGAGATTGGAAAGTTTCTAGTCATTTGGCTAGACGATCCTCTGAGGGGGTGCAGGGACACCAACCACCCTGGTGCCACAAACAGGGCATGGGCAGTGTAGCCCCTTCCTTTTCTCGAGAAAGTACAATATAAGAAGGGGATTCTGGCCATGTGTGCTGATGACCACCTGCTGCAGAAACTGGGGGCTGAGCCGGAGGAGGTGTTTGGGACAATGAGCCTTTATCGGATAGACTTCTTTATGGCTTCTGCCTGCATTTGGGACTGTGCCCTCTGCCCTTTCCACAAAAGCCAACCAGAGCAGTTCATTTAAGAGCTGCTGGTAACAGGATATGCAAGAGCTCCATCCCTAGCCTGGGAATCAAGGCAGCTGGTGCCCATCCCTATCTGAGTGACCTCAGATCTGTCCCTTGACTCTGGCAGCATGAGTATTGTCACCTGTTAAATAATGGGATCTGAGTTCTTGCCTCCCTCCCTCTGCTAACAAGCAAAGTCAGTTTGCTGTAAAATGTTTTCCACTTCCCATCTGAAATCATGGTGCAGAAGTGATTCCTAGGGATTCTCTGGGGACCTCCTCCTACTACATCTTATTGTTGAAAGCACAAACTCCTCAAAAACAAAACAACCCCCCCAAAACAACAACAACAACAAAACAAAAACAAAAGGCATCAGTGCATCAGGAGTCACCCATGCAGCCAAGGCATTTGAATTGGAAATGGTTGCAGAGGGTTGGTTTCTGCCTGCTGCCATGCCGTGAGGCTCAGCTATGGTCTTGTGCCTTTCTCTAAATATTTATCGAGTGTCTGTTCCTTACTAGAAGGCCCAGCATGCAGCACTGGAGTGAGAAAGGCCCTAAGGCAGCATCGGTGTAGGGAGAGTTCTGGCTTTGCCCTGACTCTGCAACTCATCACTTGGAACACCTTGGGCAGGTCATCTCCTTCCTGAACTGGAGCTGTGTTGCGTGATGTAGGGTCCCCAATGAGGAAATCTTAGTTGAGTGACAGTGTCTGGTTTGCCCTGACTCTGCAACTCATCACTTGGAACACCTTGGGCAGGTCATCTCCTTCCTGAACTGGAGCTGTGTTGCGTGATGTGGGGTCCCCAATGAGGAAATCTTAGTTGAGTGACAGTGGCTGAGATATCAAGTGTGGTTATTGTTTATCAGGAACGATAGGAAGCCACGAGGGCCTTGCTCCTGTGGTAGTATAAGTGATTAGGTCTGATCCTTGGGAGGGGGGGGGGGTGGAGAAGCCTACAGGAGATGTTGGGAGTATATGGGAGACAGGGATGCTTTCTGCTGCTGGGAATGACTTTTCTTGCACAATTGAAAGTCCTGCCCAATACTGCTCGGGGAAGGTGCACGGGGGATTTAGAGAAGTCCTTGCTGGGACTTGACAGAGATACCTTTCCCCCCCTCTCTTAAACGCTGCCATCGTTAGTGGGGTTCAGGAAAAGTGAATGGTAGAGGGCTCTTTAGAGGGTCTGTGATAGAAAAGGCTGGGTATATGAAGGGCTTTGAGACAATCCAAAGCAAGGGAGGAACAGAGGCCAGCATGCAGAGGGCAGAGGCAGGCAGCTCCTCTCAAAGTCAACAATACAACCCTCACCTACCTCTTTTGTTCACAGCATGCAAGCCCCACTGGCCCGAGAGTTTGTTCTATGGGAAGCAGATAGGACTGACTCGTTAGGGTTTCCAGACAAGAAGGTGTGTGTGATGGGAAGCTGACAGAGTGGCAAATCAGGGCTGAGTGGGAGCGGGTAGACGATGGAAAGGTGTCATGGCTGTTTGGGCAACGGGCACATGTGTGCAGGTAGGTGGAATGAAGCCTCCATCCCACATAAGAATGGAGGTCCCTTAAGAGAACGTTCTTCTGACAGGACTGCCATGAGATAGGTGTACACCTGGCCTCAGTGCTCCCAAGGACCATCAGTGAATGCCTGGAGGCTGAGGGATTCAAACCCATCTCTCAGATGCATGCTCTGTGTCCTTTTGCAGAGCATGGCTCACCATTTATAGTCATCAGCTAGCAGAGCATAGTAAGCTCTAGATTGGTTCCCCTGAAGTCTTCAAGTACTCAAATACCCTCTCTGCCTGCTGGGCCCAGTTTCTGGTCATATGTGATTTTGCATGTGTCATTTATAGGTTTGGAACTCCTTGGGGTCCAGGAGGCCCCTGGTCTTTCCTGGGTCCTCTAGTCCAGGGAGAACCAGCATACCCAGTTGAGTGACAAGCCACCATATACATTCATTATTACTTTGGTCTCCAAGTTCACAGATGGACACTTAGTCCAGAGAGAAGACGACACTTAGGTCCAGCTCATGGCTACACAGCAAGTGAGAATGAGTGTGACCTTTAGAGTTCCAAAGGGCTTCCCTACTCATCTAATGAAGGTGATAGTGATGGTGGTGCTGATGGTGGTGGTGGCAGTGGTGATAATGATGGAGAGAGTGGGCATGGTGATGGTGGTGGTGCTGATGGTGAAGGATGATGATGATGGCAGTGATAATGGCTGAGTTGATGGTGGAGGTAGTTGTGGTGGTGGTGATGATGGTTATGGAGGTGATGAACATGGTAAACATTGATAAACATGGCTATGATGATAGTGCTGGTGGTGATACACAACATAAACACTGGTAAACATGGCTCTGGTGATGGTGGTGGTGGTTGGTGGCAGCAGTGGTGGTGGCTGTGGTGGTGTTGAATAATAATGACAATAACAGCAAAAGCTTCCTGAACATTTGCCTCATGTCAACTACTTGGCATACATTATCTCATTTAATCTTCTTTCTAAATATGTATAGAATTCCAGAGTGTCCCTCTCTTTGGGTCATGGACAAGGAGGAAGAGGACTCTTTAGTTCATGTTATGGGGCCTCCACTTGCTTATCCACTGATTTTAACATCCTTGTAATGAGGATCATGCCTTAGATGACATTGGGCTGCAGAAGGGAAGTAACCCTGTCTAGGTCACAGTAGCAGGAGGTGTGGCCAGGATCTGAGCTGGTTCTGTTGGACTCCTCTGTTCCAGGCAGTCTCTGCCTTTTTCATCCACTATATTTGAGAGTTGGGGATATAGTTCGATTAGTACACACCGGCATGCACAAAGTGCCAGCACTGCATAAAACCAGGCAGGATGGTACATGCCTATAAGTCAGCATTGTGGAGGTGGAAGCAGGGGGGGGGGTTAGAAGTTCAAGGCTATCCTTATGACAAAGTGAATTTGAGGCTTGCTTGGGCTACATGAGATCCTATCTCAAAGAACAAAAACAAAAATGCATTCAGCAAAATGAGAGAGAGAGAGAGAGAGAGAGAGAGAAGAGAGAAGAGAGAAGAGAGAAGAGAGAAGAGAGAGAGAGAGAGAGAGAGAGAGAGAGAGAGAGAGAGAGAGAGAGAATAGATCAGGTAACTTACCTGCATCAACAGTAGCCATTTCCCAGCCTAGACTAGGAAATGTTTACTAATTGAGCCTTTGAGAGGTGACCATTGAGGACAGAGTGGCCAGTGGGGAGGCCAGCTGCCATAGTCCCTGCTGAGTCGCTCCTTCCACTGGGACTCTTTCTGTTTACTTCAAGGGAAAACCCCAAGCAGAGCATCTGTGACAGCCAAGCCGGGCTTCCTGATAATTCTATTCCCAGACCAAATCACAGCTCGGGGACTGCGCTGCCATCAACATGATTACCTTGGGGGACAGAGACAGGGAATTTTATTAAATGAGACAATCTTGCTAAAAGGAAGCCTTACATGAGACTCTAGGCCTTAAATAATATTAGTGTCAAGAGATGACAAACATTTGGGCACGGTGATAGCATGCTGCCTAGGAGCCAGCGCTTGAGGGGAGGCCCCAGGGGCAAAAGAATCCAGAGGTGGCGGCAGACAGACACTCTCTGGCCCAGTGACCACACTTAAGTGGGCTGAAGTTCAGGGCCCTCTGAAGCCCTGCCCCAGAGGGAGAGAGAGGTCTCGTCTTTTCTACCTTAGGCACAATGGCCCTGCAACTGTGCAGGCTCCAGCAGAGGCAAGAGCTGGTTTCCAGGTTGGATGTCAGTTCCATCCCTGCACCATGCTGGGCTGCCCCGGGAAGCCTGTAAGGCGGTCCGTAGGCGTACCATGGAGATATGAAGACATAGCAAGTTCGCCTCCAAGTCCTGCTCACTGACCCCATAACCTTGGCCCGGTTAGACATCTCTGTGGATGACTGCTTCCTTGTTCTGGGGACAAAATGAATGAGTGCATATTGCTCTCCAAGGACAGTGCCTGGCACACAGGACATGTCCAAAGTATTCTCTCACTCTGTCTTGTGTTTCTGTTCCTGACCTCTCCCTACTGCTCCTGACGCACAATTGCTATAGTTTGGGTCTGGAATATTCTCTAAAGGTCCCTCCTAAAGATTTGGGCCTGCAAAACTATTGAGGGGGAGTGGTGTTTGGTAGAAATTAGGTCATTAGCAATGTGTCTTTGAAGAGACCATGGAGAGTCCCAGATGTCCTTCTCTCTTTGCTTTATAGTTACCAAGATATGAGCAGTTTGCCCCATCCCACATCACCAACATGACGTGCTGTTTTATGAATGTCACAGGACCAAGTCACCATGAATTCGAGCCTCTGAGACGCTGAGTTAAAATGAAACTTTCTGCTGTGTAAGTTGGTTCGCCCCAGGCATTGGTTATAGCAACAGAAAACTGACTTAACAATTATTCACATACTCTCTACCTGGGACAGGCGATGGGCTATTGAAAGGCCAGGTTCTCCAGGGCCTCAGGAGAATCCATACTTCAGACCTGGTTCCATCCATGTGGGCTGGCCTCGTTCATTCTCCCAAGGTAGCTTGGGGAGATCCCCCAGGAATCTAGGGACTGATAGAACAGCATCCTGCCTGGGTCTGAGTGATTCCTAGGACAACAGAAAATGCTCTGAGAGGTGGTGATTGGCTTCTGGGACTAGACAGCCATCTATGAATGACACAGATCAAACTGGCTATTCTGGGAGACAGCATAGGCTGGGGAGACCTGGACCTGGGTGGTGGAGGCCTTTGTCAGGGAGCCAGTAGTCTAGAATACCAGACTGGGTCTCACCTCCTTGCTTAGAGGCCATGAGCCATCATAGACTGTGGGTGGTCTACAGAGAGGGCAGTGTTTGTCAGTCTGTGTGGAGGAGGCGCCGCAGGTTTCCTTGGGGCTTTCTCAACCCTGTCCTTTCCAGATCCAGTTCCAGTTCGGTGGACATCAGGCCTGACTGCTCCTCTCTGAGCTTGCTCATGTCTCTACTGAGCACTGTACCCAGGAAGACAGGGTAGGTGTGGGGCTCACCTAAGGAGATGTGATAGGGGGACCCCACAGCCTCCAGCCCTGGGTTCCTGCCTGGCCTCCTCCAGGTAACATCACACCCATTAGGCTATCACACCTTCTTAGATCAAGGCCTACCTCTGCTAACCCAAATACCATCAGAGCCTAAGAAATCATCGAACTAGGTCTCCATTCTTTAAGTGAGCTTTCCCTTGGAGTAGCTGCCCAAGGGGTCATTGTGAACACTGAGATGTTCACTGGCCAGTAAGTGTTTGAGTCTGATCCAGGCTGACTTCTGTCCACAGAAGGGTCAGAGAGACACTCTGAAGGGACAGGTTGAGTTATGAATGAGGATGACCAGACATTCTGGGGAGAGGTCCAGGACACTCAGAGGTAGATGTGTAATTTGGAATGTCTGTTGGGAAGATGGCCTGGGAGCATTGGTGTAGGGCTATGGCACTGGGCTGGGCCTTTATTGATGGTGTCACTCTGCTTCAAGGATACATAGGGTCTGCCACCACCTCCACTCTTGGGAAGAAGGACAGATTCCCACTCAGACTCACACCAGCTCCGAATGAAGGACAAACAGCCCTGTTGGTTAATTACCCCCAGAGTACCAGGTTATGATGCTGTAGACAAGCAACCTGAAAGGACAGTCATCATCAGAGACTCCCACCCCCACAGTCGGTAGTAATGATTTAAGGGGTGTGTTCCCAGGTGGCTGGAAGCTGGTGTGAGCCCAGGCACACGGCCCAGGCTTTCTGCCAAGACAGAGCTAGGGATGGGCTGGGCCCTGGGTGGGAGGAGTTGTTCCTGTCATTCTCTTAGACTTGTGTGCCAGAAATGACCTTGATGTCTCCACTGGCTGTTCCCTGTCACTCTGTCCCCAACAAATATGGAGGGACATTTTAGAATGAGAAGCCCTGAGAGCCCTTCTTCCATCTGTTGGCTGCCGTAATTCACCAGTGGGCTAGTGCATCTGACCCATTTACTTTTTTGTTAAATGTTTTAAAGCCTTATTGATTGTTTGTGTGTGTGTGTGTGTGTGTGTGTGTACATGTGCATGCATGTGTGTGCACACACACACACGCACGTGTATGAATGCCTAGGGCTCACAATGTGTGGAGGTCAGAGAACAGCTTTCGGGAGTCAGTTAGTTCTTTTCTGTTTCTAAGGATTGAGCTCAGGTTGTTGAGCAGTAGTCAGCAAGAGCTTCCTACCCACTGAACCACCCTGCCAGCCCATCTGTCACTCTGACTCAACAGAGGTGCCCTCTTCCTCTAGGCATGTCTCCTCACCCAAGGGTTACCCTCTGGTTAGCCTATGTTCACCTGTACTCTGAAAGACGCCCCCTCTTCCAGATTCTTTCAATTTTCCTGGACCAAGGGACGCTTCTGGGTTACCCACCTATTTACTTCCTGGCCAGACTAGCAGAGCAGGTAGGGACAGTGTGGCCCAGAATCCACCACACAGGGGACATGCGGGACTCCACCTCAGTTTCTGCAGAATAAAACTTTATGTCTAGAGAGAAGGACAGATGCAAGTGGATAGTGCAAAGGTCCCCACAGACCCCCACTGTTGCTGTATGCAGGGCCAGGGCAGATCCTTTCAGACGGCAAAATGGTGGCTCTGGAGCCAGACAATGTGTGCTCAGCTCCCACCTCTGCAGTTTGCAAGCATGGTGGCCCAGGCAGGTGGCTAGGCCTCTTTTTTTCTCCTCTGTAAACGGCTTTGCAACCCTGATCCTGCACAGATTTACTGTGTGAATGAGTTACGTTCACATATGACAACTGTACTTATTCCTACTTTATGAGTGACTCTGGAAGCCCCTGACCCTGAGTGAGCCTGAGAAGTGACCCTGAGAAGCCCCAGGTATGGATGTTGGTGGCCTGAGGAAAGACAGCAGAGGGGAATGGCCAAGGGCTGGCAGACAACCTGGTTGCCTGGATTTGAAGCCTGTCATGGACCTCACAATGGGACCTGAGAACATATGATGTTCTGGGCCCTAGTAAAAATAGCTGTAAAGTGCCGGTTGAATAACGGCTGCTTCCTTGTGGCATTCCGAGACACACTTAGTGTGCTAATGTAGGTGAGGTTAGTGCCAGGCGTCCGCACATGCAAACTCTCAAGTGACTGCCACTCGCATTCGACAGGTGGGCAGGACATGACTTACTATTACAAGAGGAGGTCATTTTAATTCGGTTCTACTTGAATCTCTAGCCAAGGCACAGACTGTTTCAGCCTTCTTCCCCTCCTCGAGGTTTAGGCTTCCTGTGTCTTCGAAATCCCCCCCCCCCTTTTACTGATAACTGGAGACCCTTGGCCACCCTCCTCTCGACCCAGCCCACTGACTCTCCCTGAGGGGAAGTGTTGAGGGTACCCACTCTCCCTGAAGCAGCACCAGCTAAGTCTACTTCATCTCACCTTGCTGGATGCGATGGGTCCCTAGGGCATCAGTGCTCTTTACGGGCAAGGCCACCACTTTTCTCCCTCTTCTCCTGTCTTTTGAAGCCCGTCTGTCCACTCAGCACGTTGGCAGGAAGCTGGATGGTTCCCCTCTGTCCTGCTTCTGTTTGGCTTCTGTGGGCTCGCTGAGCTGCATGGGGAGGGAGGCGGCAAGCTGGGATCAGTGCTTGGCTACTGCTTCTATGATAAAGGCCTGAGCGCACTCTTGAAGCAGGCACGTTCACAGTCATGGGCAGGGCACCTCTTGGTCTAGGGATGGAGGCACTGGGGGTGGTAGGCGGTAAGCTCAGTCAGCAGCGGGGCCTGGAGGCTGGGGAGGACTCTGAGCTGGTTTTTTGAAGAGCTCATCACAGGACATTCTGGAGGGACAAGATTACCACTGCAGCTCTCAAGGGAAGATATGACCTCACACGTATGGCCTCCGGTGTCCTGAGATTCTGCTGGGCTGTCAGTCTCCCGAGGGGCAACCATTATTGACAATGGCCATTACACCTCCCATCAGCTTCTGTGGGAGCAAATATAAAACCTTTAGAATACATTCACAAGCAGGTGGGCTGCAAGGAGGGCTTAGAGAGCTTGTTGTCTTTCCTCTCCCAGACCAGAGGCCATCCTGGACACCTCAGAAATAAGACAAGCCTTGCAGCTATGTCCTGAACTTCTTAGGCCAGGCTCGGGACCAAACCATTGCTGGAGCCCGGTAGCCACTTCTCTGAGCCCGAAAGCACTTAACGGGGTGGCAACTAATAACATCCCCTTCCCAAAGGTGGAGAAACTGAGTCCTAGAGATGGTCAGCAGATGGTCAGCAGAGGATCCACAGCCACAGACAGCCAAGCTAGGCCTGAGGCTTGGCTCTGCAGCCCTGGTCTTAGCCAGCAGGATGACCCCTGCAGAGTGGTTAAGCAGGCAGTGGGCAAGAGCAGGTGCTGTGAAGGCTGAGTCTGTCTGAAGCCTCAACTCCAGGGGGCTCTTGGGAGAAGCAGAGGAAGAGGTCTCAAGTAAGGTCTTCTTCCTTCTGATTGGATAAGGTGGTTGTCAGAGGGACTCTGATTGGATAAGGTGGTTGTCAGAGGGACTCATTGTCCCAGGGCTCTCTGGCTAGCTGCACATAGGGATCCACCCTCAACCCTCTACACCCACCCCACATCCCATGAGACAGGGTTTCTCTGGATAGTCCTGGCTGCCCTAGAACTTACTTTGTAGACCAGGCTGGCCTCAAACTTAGAGATATGCCTGGCTCTGCCTCCCCCGTGCACACATAAGGGATCTTTAACAAAAATACTAGGTATACTGCAGCTTGACTCAGCCTCATGGCTGTCACAGGAAATTCTTACCTCCTCTGGGAGTGCCAGGATAGTGACTTTCCATTACTCAGGTGTCTGCTGGGCTTTTACCACCCACTAGATCCCTTCATTCTGTCTTCACCCCAGAGGTCTGTGTCCTTCCTGTCCTTTGGTTTTATCTGCTTCCTCTTCGCCTCACTGTCCCCTGCCTCTTGCCAGTCACCACCACCTCTTGTCTGCCGAGGACAGAGGCCACTGGTTCTCGTTGCTTCTCTGCACAGGTGCCCTTCAGCTTCACGGGGTCTTCACAGCACCACTATGTGCTTCTGGTTCGCCCAAGGCCTCTTAGGTGAAGTCCCAATCTCTGCGCTTGTCCTTGAATTAGCAGGGTTCTTGGCCTGGGAGCAGCAGTAGTAATCAGAGAGGACTTCCTGGAGGAAGTGACAACTAGGTTGAAGGACAATGGAGAGTAATGCTGTATGCTCACAGGAAAGGCACTGTGGGACAACAGTAGCTAGAGCCCTTCCTGAGAGACCCCACCCTCACTGTCCTCTCTGCTTATGGGATTTCTGAGAGGAAGCAGAGGGGCCGCACTTCCTGCCCTGCACAAGACATTCTGGGAAGTACCATGGCGTGGCAGAGGGTGGGCAGGCAGCAACTACATAGGAAGAGGGCGCACCCGACAGCATTTGCTGAGCTCAGATAAAGGGCCCAGGAATACCCAAAGAGGAAGAGACTGAGTTTGCAGCCTCCTGGGTGTGGGCCTTTGGAGATGAACAGGTCCAGATAGACAGACGCCAATACCAATAGTGTGGTGATAAGAGGTTTCAGGGGGCGGATCTCCAAACTCCATAACAGGGAGTAGGCAGGGAAGCCCCGTATGCCCTCTTCAGTGGACACACTGAGACTCTGGCAGGGGGCTCTCGTGGAGAGAGGAGCAAAGGGTCTGCATTCGTCTTTTCCTTCTGTCAACTCATCTTTCTGACCTTGGGCGTTTGGCGCTCCTGAGGCAAAAGTGGACAACAAGCCTTATCAGAGAAGCTGGTTTGCCTGAACGCAACAGTTGTAAAATGGATTCCATTGTGCACACGAGTTGTTCAGAAAAACAGGATAGATCTGACTTGTGGTACAAGGTGAACTGATTTCTCTTCGGGCTGTCTGTCTCAAACTCAGCTCCCAGCTCGAGGGAACGAGGGTCTGAGAGGCCGGGGCCTCCAGCTGCACGTTGCAGCTGACACTGGATGATGGGCGTTGCTTCTCCTTTTTTGGGTCCTCAGTCTCTCTATCTGTGTAATGGGAATCTTAGAAAACGAAAGTGTGTGTGAAGAGGTATGTGTTGGCCACGCTTGTGGGAATGCAAGGGCAGGGTGCAGGCTTGGCCTCAAGGCTCATGAAACTCAAGGTCTGGAAGAAAGTTTAAGAATTAGCAAGACTAAGAAACCCCACATGGAAATACAGTTCAAATGTAAGGGGCATACAGTTCAGGCACTGAGTGGGGCAAGGTAGAAATGCTACACCCAGAGAGGGCTTCCTGGAGGAGGTGGCTTCAGCTGAGACCCGTGGGAGGGAGGGAGTAGGTAGAATGGGGTGATGTTTAGGGCTGGGGTTAGGGAGAAGATGGACGTTTACCTGAATGGCTCTAACTGACTCGACATCTTTCAGCTGTTACCCTGGGAAATCTGGTCTACACTGGAAAGAGTCAGAACTCCACAGTGTATCCAGGAATGGTGGAGAGGGTCTGGCTGTGCCTGGAAGATTCAGTAATGAATCTTAAGAGAAATTCTACAAGTCAGCACTGGTGGGGTTCACAGCCCCTGAAATGCCTCTCTGTTAGTGCTGGGGCATGTAGCTCAGTGGTAGAGCTCTTGCCTAGCATGTGTAAAGTCCTGGGTTCTGTCCTATCCAACCCCACACCACAGCTCCAAAAAATAAGTGTACGTCTTTTGTTTATGCAAACACGGAACGGAACAAGAATGATCAAGTGCCATCTCCTCCAAGAAGCTTTCCTGGATTTTTTCTGACAAGAATGTTATAACTTTTGAGGGCCCTACCCTGGATACATTTTTACACCCCCTATTTCCTTTAGAAAGACCTCAGAGGCCTTGAGTCCCCAGCTTCTTACTGCTTTGTCTAGCCCTTGACCCGGCTGGCAGGCCTGAGGGTTGGGCATTATTCTTTGTGTCTGCCTCAGTACCCTGTATGACCCTTGGTTTAGGGAGAGATGAGAATATGTCAAAGGAGACTTCAAAGACTTCCCTTGTGTACACAGCAGCCAGCTCTGGGCCAGTGCAAGACAGGCTAGCTGGTTCAGATGAAATCTCAAGCAAGAGACTCACACATTCCCCTGGGGCTTGTGGGGCCAAGTCTTTGTCCTGAGCTACTGGTTGGCAGTTGTTTGTCTGTGGTGGCCTAGTGACAAGTTCTAGTGTCTTCAGTATGTCCCTTGTCCCTACTGAAGTGGGACTCTCAGAAACATTAGCCCACCCTGGAAAAATGAGAATTTCTATGCCCAGGGATCGGCTAATGGAGACCAACGTCCCTTGTCACCGCACTAATGTTCAGAGAGAGCCTTGGACTCCATTAGGAAGCTATTTTTAGTAGGACACGAATTAAACACCTTTACTGGCTGTTGGAGGTCAGGGAGGTGATGAAGTCCTAGAGGCAGAAGGGAGCCATCTTGCTAAACTTGGGACCTGTTCATTTCCCCCTGGCTTTCTGTGGCTGCCTGTCATCTGTCAGCACTGCCCATGACCTTAGGAGCTCTTGGGCTTTCTGGAGCTGGAAAGGCAAGCAGAGAGAAGGAGATGGGGAGGAGGAGAGACCTGATCTGTGTGAACACAGGACCTGGCCAGTGTGTACACATGGCTGTGTCAGAGTATAACTAACATCTGTGTGCAAGGAGCTTATCTGTCGAGCTGGGAGGGGGGGGGGTTATGGTTTGCTGTAGAGCGGGGTTCTCCTCATCACCGGAACCCAGCCCCTGGTTCTTTGAGAGGCTCCTGTGAGGGAAGGTACAGTGTAGGGCAGCTGAGTATGCTCAGCCTTGCCAGTGTGTTTGCTGACAAACATGGGTGGGCACTGCCTCTGCCCTCTAGGGGTGTGAGTAACTTGGAAGGGTCTAAATGCAGAGCCCCACTTGAGGACAGAAAGAGGCCCAAGTGTGCTTCCTGAATGCACAACATGTGTGACCCAAGGCCTGTCCTTGCCTCCCCAACACCCCCCCCACACACACACACACATACACACACACAGCATCTTAGGCAGGGAGCTTTCCAGTCTTCCATGTGCTTTCTGCCTCTGCTCTCGGGACAGATGAAGATACTCCAGGAACAAGGGACCAAGTGGGATCTGGCCTACCTGTCCCTACCTGCCCCTCACCTGGGGACTGGCGCTGCTCTGTTTCCTCTTGGCCTTGATTTCAGCCTTTGAATTCTCTACCAGATAGATGACAGTTGCCACTAACCGGGATGGAAGCCAGTGCAGTTGGGGATGGCAGGGGGACGACATCTTTGCAAGTGTTCTCCGGTCACATGGACCTGGGCTAGGTTGGGCAGTGTGACCTTACACAGCTCATTTCTTATTTTGGGACCTTTCTCCCTTCCATTTGCAAAAAAATATCCTCAGGAAGAAATGAGAAGGGCCCAAGCTGTTCTAGCACCTAGAAAAGGTGTCACACACAGTAAGTGGCTCTTGCTGTCCTCCCCTGGACACTGAGCTGGTTATAACAGGCTTAGTGTCTTTTCCAAAGGGGTAGGTGAAAAAATTCTCATGTTAGAGGTGCTGGCTAGGTGTCTCTCCCTTGCAGCTAGCTAGCCCTGTCAACCTGGAGTCCTATTCTTTAGGCCGAATGTCAGGCTTTGAGTCCCAGGTTCATCTCTGTGTGTTTATGAAAGGGGGCTTGCTCCCTGAAGGCAAGTGGTTTCCACCTTTCTCCATGATCTTCATGGGTGCCTGGCACAACCTCAAATTTAGTGGCAAAGAAGGACTGGTGTGTTGTATACAAATGCCCTGAGCAGGGAGCTAGAGTTTGTTCCCATGATCCTCTTGGTGATAAGGAAACTGAGGCACGGGAGGAGGGGCTGTGTGGGGTAGATAGGAGATTCAGTGGGCAGGAATAGGAAAGGCTGGCTTGGAACCTGGGCCAGAGAGGAAGCAGGGACCCAAGGGGAGGAGGGACCAGCCTGCAGTGAAAGACTGGACAGTAGAGGAGAGGGCTGGGGTGAGTGGGGATCCCCAGGCCGAGGCTAACAGCATCTGGTGGCCTGGGAGTGCAAGCGAACCCACATTTGATGTGGTGTGACAGTTTCTGAGTGTCTGGGATGATCCAGGCTCCCTGCTCAGCACTCATTCATTCCATAGTCACCCCCAGCCCCCACCCTGTGCTCGGTTGCTGGTGTTGCCAGGCAGGCTGCTGCCTAGCGCTGTTCTTTGGTCATCTGGGGCCAGGGCCCTGGGATAAGACTCAGTCCCACAGGCACAGCATGCCTCAAGGCTGCAGGTGGCCTTTGTGGCCTCTGTGCCCTGGCTTTGTTTTCCCCAAGTGGCTACACAGAGGGAGGAGGGAGGCTGGGCGGCCTTTGCATGTGGCAGCAAATTTGGGCCATTGATTTCCATTTATTTCCTGCTCAAATGATCCAGGCCGGCTGCTGCTGGGGGTGGGGGTGGAGGGGGGTGCTCTTTAGCATTTTAAGTTTGCAGATAATTGGAGGAAAATAACTCCAATAATGAAATCTCTGCTGGATCACATTCTGATACGTGACAAATCAATTCATTTATGATACCTTCTTTGTCACACTGAGCCATTCTGGCGCTCAGTGGAAACCTCCTAAATTAATAAAACTGTTAAATCCATGAAACCCTCCGTTCTGAGCTGCACATCGCAGCACAAGTTTGAATCATTAAGGGAATAAAACTGATAAATGTGAGTGGGGGAGTGCCTTTGTCTGGAGAGGGGCCGGCTTTCAGGGCAGATAATTGTCTTCAGGGCCCATACAGCCTCACTGGGGTAGCAGGGGGCGGGGCGGGGGTGGGGCCAGGCACACTTTGAGGGTGGAAACCAGTCTTGACCTTACCAGCGTCTGGAACAGGCTGCTTCAGTAGTGAATTGTGTAGCTTCAAGCTTTTTAAAAGAAAGTATGATTTAATAGCAAAGAGAGAATATAAAGCCCTTATTGAACTCTGTCAAATTTGACTTGGCTTGGCAGGGGATTTTTTTCCAAAATGACTACGCTTGTCAGATCCCAAACTGTTCAGGGAGGCGTGGTTTAATAAATAGGGCGGAGGTGGGTGGGGCTGAGCTCAGGCAGGCTGAGTGGCCTCTTAGCTAATCTTCTTGTTAGCTGCACGTCCCTGAGCAGGCTGCTGGGCATCTCTGGGCTTCTGTTTTCTCAACTGTGACTTGGGAGCTGGGAGGAGGACCCTACAGCGATGAGTGTATAAGATGTACAGGAAAGTGCAGTGTAAACTGTCACGTGCGAGGCAGGGGTCAGTGAATGGTGTTTTCTGTGAATGGTCCCTGGAAGTTAAGGGATTCTGCAGTTCTTGACACACCAGGATAGATTGCTGTTGCTGTTGTTGTTGTTGGGTTAGATGTAGGTGTTACATGATTGTGATGGGATCTGCTGTGTGCTTCTGTGCAATATCCTACACTGATGTCTATTCCTTCGCATGTACACAGAACTAGCAGAGTCCTTGTATCCCAGCATCCCTCATTTAGTGTGGCTTGGCTCTCAAGCAGGGAGCAAGGAGGCCTGCACCCAAGATGCCAGCAGAGGCACCTCATTTCCTGCCCAGACAACCCAGTTCACAGATGCTTAAAGGACTGGGCCAGGAAGGGCAGGTGGGAACCCTTGGCCCTAAGCGACTGCTTTGCTTACCTCTTACTGCAACAAATCTGGAAATTTCCTGAAGACACCTGAGCCTTCCTCTACTTTAACTTCCTCTAGAGTCCTCTTTAACCGAGATCCCTGGAATGGTTGGAGTAGCCAGCCCCATCCTTGTCACTTGTGGGTTGTGAACCTACAACCCGAGAAACCTTTTGTGTTGTACAACACTCATTTATATGTTATGCGTGCATAATTGAACAAAATTTAAGGAGACTGCACTTGTCTTCAGTTCAGGAAATGCATGTGAGTCTACTCTATTTTAATCTTCTAGCTTTTATTCTACTCTAGTCTCTCTCTGTGTCTCTGTCTCTGTCTCTCTCTCTGTATAGTGATGTGCGCATGTGCATGCTTGAATGTGTGTATGTTTCTGTGCACATGCACATGAGGACTGACGTTAGCATTTATGGGCTTCCTTGATTGTTCCCTACTTTATATATTGGCACTGGGTCTCTCACTTAATCCAAAGTTCTTCAGTTCCAACTGGTCTAGTTAGCCTTGTCCTGAGGAACCCCCTGCCCGATCTCTGCCTCCTGAGTGGCAGGATTACAGATGGCTACCATGCTTGCTTGGCTATTATGTGGGTTTGGGGGATGCAAACTCTAGTCCTTATGTTTGCATGGTTAGCTTTTATCCACTGAGCCATTTTTATTTATTTTTAAATATGTAATTATGTGTGTGTGTGTGTGTGTGTGTGTGTGTGTGTGTGTGTGTGTGTGTGTGTGTGACATTCAAGTAGGAGCCTTTGGCGGTCAGAAGAGTTTTGGATCCCCAGGAACTGGAGCTACAAATGGTTGTGGGCCACCATGTGGGTGCTGGGAACCCAATGTCTGTCCTCTGTTAGCGTAATAAATGCTTTTAACCACTGCACTGTCTTTCCAGCTCCTGTTCTTGGTCTTTAAAATGATGCCTTGGTCCACTAAATTATCTATCTGTGCTACTAGTGGATGTGACCCACAGTTTAGAGAATTTGGATCTGGCCCGCTGCTCACCTTTTTGACAAGGGACTTGAGCATGAGTGCCATCCAGCCCAGCCATGTTACTGTATGGGCTGTGCCTGCCCGACTCCTGAAGGCATATGCCCCTCACTGCTGTAGTTGTCTGGTAACCCTGAGTTCTCTCACAGCCTTCCCACTGGTCACTCTGTGTAGGACCCAGGACCTATAGATGGAGATGGACTGTCACCATCAGCTCCACTCTACCTTCTTGAACAAAGGATGGAAGTGACAAGGTGGCTCAGCTACCCTCTCTGCTTCAGAGAGATCAGAGAAGGTGGGGGCAGGGAGCCCATGTCCCCGATATAATGAGCCGCGTGGCCACAAACCTGACAAGTCTTTGCTCTGCAGCATCAGGAATCCCTGGCAGCCACCAACACAAGCGCTAATTGCCAGCTTGGGCAAGGACGGCAGCCCTGACATCCATATCAATTATGGCCACTGGCCATGCCTGGGAGACAAAGGTCTCAGAGGCTGTCAGGCTCCAGTGTCAGAGCTCTGTCTGCCAAAGAAGACACAGAGACAATAGCCACCTATCACTACTCACTGCCTTGGCAGGCTGTGCCTGGGTGGGGTAGAGCCGAGCCTGACAGGTGAGGGGCCAAAGCAAGACAGCCAGGCTGTCTTACTGCTTGGACACGATGCTTCTCACACGAGTATGTGTGTGTGTGTGTGTGTGTGTGTGTGTGTGAACTCATGGGGGGCGGGGGAAATTGCTGGTTCAACTTTTGATTCATTCTGGTGAAAGTTTCCTGTGGGGAAATGGAAATGAACTTGGAAACATCCCCACTGGTGTTATCTACTTCCTCTTCCTCTTCTTCCTCCTCCTCCTCCTTCTCAGATTTATTTATTTTATGTTTATGACTGCTGTATTTGCATGTATACCTGCATGCCAATAGTGGGCATCAGATCCCATTACAGATGGTTGTGAGCCACCATGTGGTTGCTGGGAATTGAACTCAGGACCTCTGGAAGAGCAGCCAGTGCTCTTAACCATCTCTCCAGCCTCTTCTCCCTCATTAGTGATTTTTATGCTGAGAGCTGTGTGGAGGGGACAGAGGCCTAGTGGTGGCTTTTAGGACCGCTGGCCATGGTCCTGCACAGTGCGTTTGCTAACTCAGGTTGGGGTGAACTTTGAGTATTGGGACTCCAGTGTTGAAGAGCATCCAAATAACTTGGAAAGATGTTGGTCACCCTTGTCTGTTTCTGATTAGTGTCCCTGGGGTGGGGTGTAAGCAAGCCCTTACTAAGCACCCAGGTCTGGCCTTAGGCCATGGTTCTCAGCCTGTAGGTTGTGACCTCTTTGTCACACTTCTATCTCTAAAAATGTTTACATTACAATCCATAAGGTAAGCAACTTACAGATATGAAGTAGCAATGAAAATAATTTTAATGGGGGTCACCACAGCATGAGCAACTTCATTAAAAGGTCACAGCATCAGGAAGGCTGGGAATCACTCCCTCAGGCCAATGTATCCCATGACAGTTAGGAATGCGGCCCAATACAAAATCATTAATGTACTTAAAACATTATGACTTTTTTTTGCGTGCACATATGTTTATGTGTGTGGCTGTGCACATGTATGTTCCAGTGAATATGCATGTGTGTGTGTGCATATGGAAACCGGAGGTCAGTATGATATGTCTTCTACAACTTCTCTTTCCACTTCATTTTCTGAGGAGTCTGTTTCTGAGCTTGCTCTTTCTCTGCTAGGCTGTCTGTCTGTCCATCTGTCTCTACTCAAGCCCTGTCACTTTTAGCACTGAGGTCTCAGATGTGCACAGCCGGGCTCATTTTTATGTGAGTGCTGGAAAACCAGACTTAGGCCCTCTTGCTTGTGTAGTAAGCACCCTCAGCAAGTCACCATCTTAGCCTCCTGGATGGTACGTCTCTGTGTCTGACTTATCGGCGTGTAATGCTTCAGGGGGCATGGCTCTCTAGCGACATCTCTTTCCCATTGATAAGGAGTATTCTAGTGCTTTCTGTCTCCAGTTCTCAAACATTTGCACTGCTTCCAAGGTGTGACGATTCCACATAATCCTATGTCCAACACTTATGGACCATCCTTTTGTGTGGTTGTAGATTTCCATTTCTTCCTGGACTCATACCGCAGGGTTATATGGTCAGTGGACACTGTTTAAGGAATTATCCGGCGCTCCTCCAACATGGCAATTGCAGCCTGGTGTGGTGGCACACTCTGGAATCCTGGCATTCCCGAGATTGAGGCAGAAGGCGCAAGGGTTCAAGGGCAGCTCTGGTTACAAAGTGAGACCCCATCTCACAAGACAAAACAAGGCCAAGCACAACAGTAAGTCCGTAGTTCTGCATGCTCACTATCAGTGGGTGAAGGTTTCAGTTTCTCTACCTTCTCTCTAACGCCTGTTGCTTCCTGCTTTTTAAGTTTTTTTAATTTAGTTAGAGCCATTTTTTATAAGGTACATGAGGTGTCTCCTGTGGTTTTCCTTCATGTTCCCCTTTGACTAATGACAGTGAGCTGCTTCTCGTGGACTAGTGGTTCATTTGTTTCTCTTTGGTAACAAGCTTATTTCTCTGTCCATCCGTCCCTCTCTCCCTCCCTCCCTCTTTCTTTCTATTCCTTTGGGAATTGAACTCAAGGCCCCCCGGAACGCTATGCATAGGCTCCACCATTGAGCTAACCCTGCTCTGGTTGTTTGTTTCATTGAGATGTAGATTTTCTTTGTATATCCTCAATATGTCTCCTTCACTATTAGTTTTTATTTGCAAGCGTTTTCTTCCTATTTGTAGTTGTCTTTTCACTTCCTTTTCAAAAGAAATATGTTTATTTTGGGCATTGGGGTAGCAGTGTGTGATGGTTTGTATATTCGTGGTCCAGGAGTGGCACTATTAGGAGGTGTGGCCTTGTCGGAGTAGATGTGGCCTTGGAGTGGGTGTGGCTTTGATGGAGTGGGTGTGGCCTTGTTGGAGTAGGTGTGTTGCTGTGGGCGTGGCTTTAAATTCTTAGTCCTAGATGCCTAGATGCCAGTTTTCTAGCTGCCTACAGAACAAGAGGTGGCACTCGCAGCTTCTGCACCATGCGTGCCTGGATGCTGCCATGCTCCCTCCTTCATGTTCCTTTTCATTTTCTTAACCCACCTCCCCTAGATGTGGTGTCAAAGTTCATCACTTTCATAGTCTGACATCATTTTTAAAATTTATAGATGGTGTTTTCTTGCCACTGTTGAGAAATCTTTACTTAATCCAAAGTCACAAATAGTTTCTCTTGTGTTCTTTTCTCTCCCAGACACTGTAGAGTTTTAGTTTTTACCTTAAGAGCATGGATCCATTTTGAATAATTTGATGTACAATGTGGAGTAAAAAGAAAATCTGAGTGGATATTTTCATTTTGGCAGATAATTATTCAATTGTTGGGACATCACTTATTGAAGAGTCTCTGATTTCTTCATTAGATGTACTTGATAGTCTGTTGAAAGGTGACTCAGTGCGCGTGCAAGTGTGTGTGTGTGTGAGAGAGAGAGAGAGACAGAGACAGAGACACAGAGAGAGACACAGAGAGAGACAGAGACAGAGACAGAATCTCCTGACAGCACTCTGCAGTGCTGACCTCCTGTCTGTCTCTGCGCTGGTCCAGTCCTGCCATGACTCTGCTATAGACTCTAGTGCAGCTTCCACTTGGCCCTGGACTGTCTGGCTGGTAAGATCCCTTCTACCCTGCTTCATCCCCACATAAACCGTAGGATCAGCTTGGCAGCATTTGCGAGCACAGCCTGTTGAGAGTTTGATGCAGATGTGAGAGGAATTCTGATGGTGATTTTTTGGTGGGAAATTGTCATCCTAACCACTTTGCTTTCCCATTTGTGAACACTAACTTAGATTTCCATTTATTTGTGCGTCCTTTCATTCCTTTCACTAATATTTTCTTTTCTTTTATTTATTTTTTTGTCTTCTGAGTATAATTGTTGCTTTTGTTGGCTTATTTCTAAATATTTTATTCTGTTTTGTGGCATGAATAGGTTATTTTCTTAATTTTATTTTCCAGCTGTTCATTACTACTTAATAGAAATACAATTGATTTTTGTATCCCAATCCTTTATTCTGTGGTAGTCTTAAAATGAATGCCTTAGGCAGGCAATGGTCATGCACGCCTTTAGTCCCAGCACTCAGGAGACAAAGGCAGGTGGATCTGTGCTCAGCTTGGTCTACAGAGTGAGTTCCAGGACAGCTAGGGCTACACAGAGAAACCCTGTCTCAACAAACAAACAGAAAAACTACTTACTGCCTTGATATACCTCTCAGAGATGTTAGGTCTCAGGAAGTGCATATGTCCAGAAATCACAGTCTTGGCTCAATTTGAGCTGAACTCTAGAAGGATTTCTGGCAATTAGACAAAAGTCAGCACTCCTCAGGAACTTGTGAATGGTTTCTGTCAGCCAAGAGTAGCCATTTTCCTGGCCCTTGGCAGAAGGACATGTGCCTCTCCATTGACATACACCTGCAGCATGATCTCAAAGCCATGCTGTTCTCCAGGCTCCTGCAGTCCCCATTCAAAAGTCCCTGTCATACATCTCAAAGCCTCCACACTGAAATCCAGGATCTTCTCACATCTCCTCTAAACCCCCAGGTCTGCCCCAACTCACAGACTTCCCTTCCCCAGCTACTGTCCCCCTCATAGCCACGACTTTTCCACACCTGGCTTCCCTGGCCTTGTCCAGTCTGCTGCTTTTTCTCTCTGCTCTGAACTCTTCCAGATGCCTCTGAATGCACTCTCTCTCTCTCTCTCTCTCTCTCTCTCTCTCTCTCTCTCTCTCTCTTTCTCTCGTGCGCGCGCGCGCGCGCGCTATTAAAGCCTTCGTATGGATCATTCTAGTGGTTTCTTAATGAGCCCTCTTTTGCATACAATGGGAGTGGGTTTTTGGAAGTTCTTACCCAGTAAAATATGGCAGACAATGTTGTGTAGGTCTCTAGGCCCAGATTTTTAGGAGTTAGTAGTTACTGCATCCTGGCTGCAGGACTCTGCACCAGAACTGAAATTCAGCCTCCAGAAGTCCAAGGGGCTCACAGAAGAGCCCATCAGAGGTGTCTGTGGGGAGGAACCCAGCCCCAGCCTAGGCAGTTCAGCTTGCCAGCCTTTGAGTGTGCTCTCCTGGGAGAGGCTCCTGCAGCATCTGACTGAGCAGCTTCAGCTGGGGCTGGTAGAGTTGACTCTGGCTTTATAGCCAGGTCTTGACTTATACTTGTGAGCAAAGCAAAAACCAAAAACCAAAAGAACAACCCCCCCAAAACAAACAAACAAAAACAAACAAACCCAAAACAAACCAAAAAACAAAAAACAAAAACAAAAATCCAAAAAACCAAAAAACAAAAAACCAGCAGCTGATCACATGATCATTGTGTTTGTTCTGTTTTGTTTTCTGGGTGATTTGTTTCTTGAAACTCAGGGACATTAGAGGGAACATCTGCCCTCTGTGGTTAACAAACTTGGTGGGGAAGAAAGGGAGGGAGGGAGAGGGAGAAAAGAATGGAGGGAGGGAGGCAGAGGGAGGGAGGAAGAGAGGAAAGGGAAGGGAAGAAGGAAAGGAATCAGGAGGGAGGGAAAAAAGAAAGAGGGAGAGAAGAGAAAGAGGAAGGGAAGAAGGGAGGGAGAGGGAGGGAGAAAGGAAAAGAAGAAGGGGTAAAGGGAGAGAGGGAGAGAGGGAGAGAGGGAGGGAGGGAGGGAGGAAGAGAGAGAGAGAGAGAGAGAGAGAGAGAGAGGAGGGAAGGGAGGGGATGACTTGAGTGTTTACACTGTGATAGACCCTTGTTTTGATTTGCCTGAGTTGAACATCATGGTCTAACCACAGACTCTTTATGTGTGTGAGACCCTAGGTGGGCCCTCCCTCCCTCCCTGTGTAGCTTATTCTCTCCAGCTGTGCCTATGGGGTCACTAGATTCTCTCCACCAGACCCCAGCAGAAAGGCTATGGCCTCTGAGGACCCTCCAGTTAGCTGAAGGGGAGCTGCTCTCCAGCTGCCTGCTCTGCTTGGAGTAGAGGGTCACGTGGGTTTTCCCCTGCCCCGGGTGGGGAGGGCATGTGGACAGAGTTTAGGGGAGGGGCAGAAAGCTCTCCTTCCCACTCTGCTGGGGACTGTGAGAAGGGGGTGTGAGCAGGAACTGAAGAAGGGCTCCAGGACTGAGCCTGACTGCTTTGGGGCAAAAAGGGAGGGCTCTTCAGGGATTGGAGACAGGGGGAACTCTGCTTGATTGAAGACACTCCAGGTTAACATTAGGATGCCTGCCTGGGTCCTCGGAGCCCTGGACTTGCTTGGGCTCCATTTCTAGAACGAAGGGGAGAGAAGGAAGACTAAAGGCTCAGGTTCTGTGGGTAGGACTGCCTACCCAGGCCCTTAAACAACCAGGCTCAGGACAGGACACCACTCCTATGGTCCCTCCATGCCCAAAGTCTCCATTTGTTTGCTTTCACTGGAGCCTCCCTCTCAAACTCATAAGGCCCTGGGCTGTGATATGGAAGGTCATGCTGGGTTTTAGCTTTGGACATGTATGGAAATGTAGTCTATGAAGACCCAAACTTTTGGGGAAAGGGAGATTCTCTTGTGGAAATTCCAGGGGTGAGCATTTTACATATACCCCCTTTTTATTCTTCAGAAGATTAGAAAGAGGAAGTTACATTTTTTGGTCATATACATTTTTTTTTAGTTTTACTTTAAAATGTCTATTTCAGTGGTTCCTAGTACATCTGAAGAGTTGAATAGCCATCTCCAACGTGCTGCCTGCCTCTCCTGCTCTATGGCTTGCTGGTGAATGAACCCAGGGTTCCATGCTTGTTAGGCAAGCGGTCTACTAAGCAATACCTTCAGTGCCTATAGTCTAATTTTAGAACATTTTTATCACTCCTCAAAGAAATCATGTACCCATTCCCAGTCACTCCCCATTTCAATCAAACAGAGAGTGATGAGCATACAGTTTTGCCACCTGACTTCATCTTCAGTGGGACCATTCTGGCCTCTTCCAGGCTTCCTTGGCTGATGTTACGGAATCCACCTTTTAACTGTATCTACAGGAGACCTGAATCTGTAGGACTGGGATGGCTCAGGGATGGAGTGAACTCCAGTCTTCTTGGCATAGTTTCTACATTAAATAAGGGTCCCATCTTTACTGCTACCAGCACTGTCACAAACACTGAGAAGCAGGCATTTGCAGGGTCCCTTCTGAGGTCTTGAAGGATGGAAGGATCAAAGGGCTATAGAGTAAGGACTGAGGCGAGATCCACATGTGCTCAGCTTAACTCCCATGCCACAGAGGAGCCCTGGGCTACTTTCTCAGGGTAGTGGAGACTTTGGCAGAGGGTGTTGAGACAAGAGCTCCTGGCGCCTGTTCTGTAGAGCAGGAGTGACAGTGTTAGTGCGTGTCACGATGGCCAGGGAGCCTTGGTCAGTACAGAGGGCCTGCTGTCCTGTGCAGGGGCTAACCAAGTACTGATTTGCTGTGTGTCATGAAGCAGCCCTTCCTTCTTGTGTCAGGGCATCTAGACTCGGCACCGGGCTTTATCACAGGACACTTGTGCACTCTGTGCCAGTGTCACAGTGCCCTGCTGGTGGGTCATTGTAGGCTCTAGGAACATAAGGCTCATGTTCTGTGGCTTTGTCTCCAGGGGAAAGAGATAGGAGTCTGCTTACAGAGAGACACTGAGGAGTAGAGGTGTGGAGATGGTGATTTAGTGTCACAGTACAGTTAGGCTAAACATCCTTGGGTTTCTGCAGGGGAGGGAGACAAGGGAAAGGAAAGTCTGTAGAGGGAACTGACAGGTGCAGGGGACAGGGGGGTGGAATAATCCCTACACTGACATCAAATTAAGAAGCTCTGCCTTGGCATTTTGTGGATGGACAACCCAAGGCTCTGGCATCTGTAGACAGATGTGGAAATGCTGCATACTGCCCAGACCGAAGTTGTCAAGTTAGCTAAGGGTCCTCTAAAGGAACAGAACTAATAGATGAAAAATAAGATATATTAAAATTGGGAGTCAGAGGCAGGCAGATTTCTGTGACTTTGAGGTCAGTCTGGTGTATAGATAGACTTCCAGAACGGCCAAGGATACATAGTGAGACCCTATCTCCAACCTGTCCACCCTCAATGGGGGTTAGTTCAACAGTGGCTGTCACATGAGAATCCATCCATGAGGCTACATGGCTCTCTGCAGTCCTAGTCTGGTGCTGGAATGCTGGATGCTTCCTAGAGAAGTGTTGGTCTTTGATCTTGATGGAATCCTGAAGAAGTTAGAGCTAATATAGGAACATCTATAGGGTAAACGAGCTTACCAGCATGAGTGAGGGCAAACAGGCAAAAAGCAAAGGTCCCTCCTTCTATGGCTTTTTATGTGGGTTGCCACCAGAGGTGTGACCCAGATTTGGGGTGTGTATTCTTGCTTCAGATGGTCTGACTAAGAAAACCCCTTATACTCACAGCTTGGATTTTGGTTGATTCCAGATGTTGTCAAGTTGACAGGTTAGATTAGCCATCCATCACCATTGTGAATGTGATTATGGGACTGTGCCCCATTCACTGAACTTACTCCATCTTGTACAGCAATATGCCAGGCACTCTACCTGCACATGGTCACAGGGCTCACTGAGACTCAATAAAGGCAAAGTACATGGAGCACAGACCATGCAGTACAGGTGAACTCCCATTAATATTACCTAACATTAATAGAGCACCCAGGATTCTGGGTCAAACCTCAAGGTCTTGTCCTACCTGGAAGGCTCTTCAGCCCTGGCCTGGAGTTTTTGCCTAAGGGCCAGGCACTATGATCTTCAATGCATCTCTGTTGTATACCCCTTAGGGGGCAGTTGGTGTCAGAGTTCAAGTTAACCCAGCCCATGCATGGAGTATCACCCTCCTAGTTGTTCCTCAGGCTCTGAGCTGCCACGACTTGCTCGTTTGTTTCCTCCTCACCCCGGGTCTCTGTGCAACAGGCCTGTATCTCTGGCACCAGGCACAAGTGTTGTTTCTCCCCAGCAGGGTATTAGGGAAATGAGTCCAGGTGTGGCTGGTGCCTGCCAATATTCAGTAAGGGTTAAATGAGTGCAAGCTGAGTGCAGCGGAAGTCAGGGCCCGATGCCACAGGAGGCATTTATGGAAGGTGGAGGATGGGTCAGGAAAGTTTGTAGTAAGAGGTGAGGCCAAGATGTGGCATAAGTGGGGGGGGGGGGGAGACACCCATCTGCTTTCAGTAAATGTTTGCCCATGTGCTTGATCTTGTGAGAGGGTGCCCCTGGATTGAGGAAGCCCTTCATCCCTGCCATATATCTGAGGAGCTAAAACCCAGGCTCTTGTATGTTATTTGAACATTCACATGAGAAACAGGGAGGCTTCCAATAGGAGGTGATACTTAGGTAAGGCTTTGAAGAGTACATAAGAGTTCATGAGGCAGGAAAGAGAAAAGGGCAGCCAATAAGAAGTCGTTGAGGGAAGACCTCATGTTTGACAGATGTTGTAAAGTACCATAGGGCTGCATCCAAGGTGCTAAGATGGACAGGTTAGAATGTGCAATGGGTACATTGCACAGGTTGCATAGACCAGACTATAGAGTTGGGATGCCACGGCACAGCTCATTTACTCAGAGATTTGTTTCACTGTTTCCCTAGCTCTCGATGTGTATCAGGCTCTGTGTTAAGTGCTGGGCACACCCTAGTGGGAAAAATGGGTAAGCAGAGAATAGATCAGAAGGCAGAGCCAGGGCAAGTGGTCAGAAGGCGGCTAAGAAGGGTGCAAACCAGGCACAGGAGTCTGGCTAGAGAGATGTGGAGGGGACAGGGAGAGGCCACATGCACGGACTGAAGGTGACTGTGTGTCACTCCTACATCATCAACGTGAACAGTCTGATGTTTGAGTCTAGAATTTATCTGTAGACAGATAGACTATGGCAGAAGTGACATTTGGGACTTTAGAAGTGGTGTCGTAAAAAAGCAAGCAGCTGACCTGGACCCCCAGCACTGTATGTAGGAGCCTTGAGGCATTCCATGGCCACTAAGCTACAGAGGCCATATGGAGGAGTCTAGGGATAACTCCTGCTCATTTTGCCTTCCAGGCATCCCTGCAAAGGCATCCGGCACAGGGTTTCAGATGGACCTGTCTACTACTACAACATTAGCAGAGCAAACTCCATCAACCCTATAGACTAGACGATTCGCTGCACGAAATCTTGCCTGAATTCCAAGTCAACAAAACCTGAGATAACAGGAGAGAGTTTCAGGGTCACTTATTTACCTAGCTAGGTAACAGGAGCAGTGTGGGAGCCATCAGTGTTTGTCAAGAAGACAACTGGGGTTGCGCGGTTGAACCATCTTAGTGTGGTCAGTTCTAGTGAATAAAAGTACAGGACCCTGAAATCACTTCTGATAAACACTAGGTTTCAGTATAAGTATCTCCCAAGTACTGTGTGGGATGTACTTTAACTGACAGTCACCGATACTCTGACACTCAGATTTGACTGAGTGCCAGGACTCTTTCTGTCCCTCTAAATCATGGTAGAGTCTGAACTGTGAAAGGGCTAGAGCAGAGGAAGACACTAGCCTGGGGACAGGGAAGTAAAAGGCCTGGACATTGACAGGCAGGCATGTCAGGCCTGGCATGCTAAATCCATGCTGGAGCTGGGACATGTTCTCTTACCCAGTACCTCAGCAGCAGCCAGGTCTGGAGCCCTTTGCTGGGACCCCAGTCTACATACGGTAGATGTAGGTTCTCTTCTGTCCCTGATGCTCCTTGCTGCAGCATGCAAAGGATGTAGGATGGTGTGGCTGGGGACCTGGGCTAAGCCGAACTGGATGCCTCGGAGGCATCTTCTTGCTGTCTCATTGGCTGTCTTTGAAGATGCTGTTGCCTGTTGCTGGCAATCCAGATGTCTCCTATCTCCAGAGACACCAACACAGAGGCTTGGTCTGGGGAGCAGGCTGCTGATGTGGGACAGTTCACTGGGAAGGCTGGCCCAGGGCAGTACCCAGCTGGCCCTGTTCCATTAGGGGTGACTGTGATGGGGCCTCCACACTTTCTTCCTCTGGACTTTGATGGCCTTATGTTCCCAGATCCTAGGTAGCTGGGGCTTTCCTAGCCCTGCAGGGAGCCCAGGAGAAGGGCATGTCCAGGGAGCTGCTCTGCCTTTAATGCTTCTGCCAAGCCTCTCTTCAGGAAAGTGGACCCCACAGTGAATACATACAGATATTGGCTCTTCTTAATGGCTGTTAAGGTCTCTTCCCCGGAGAGATGTCTCACTCATCTGAGGTTTGGGGGAAGCCTCAGGTTCAAGCCTGAGCTGGGAGATCCCTGTACAAGACAGCTCTCCTCTGGGGCTTCAAAGGGATGCTGGCTTTATATCCTCTGATGACTGTCTCTTGCCTAGGGAGCACGGTGCTTTGGCTCCCTCTGACTGATCTGGTTCCTGGAACATCTTTCTGCTTCCTCACTTGAGGCTGCTGCCATTGCATCCCTGCTTCTAGGTGATCGTCACACACACTGTGAGGTGAACACCTTGTCACTTGGGTGGGGGGAGGAGGGAGCCCGCCCTCAAGCACTGAGGGGGTCCATCTCAGATCTGGGCAAATGTGGCGGCAGGAAGGTGAGAAAGCTATTACGGTTGGATGTATAATAACCCTTGGAGTCTAGAATCTCGAGCCATTGTTAGTGAATAAGTGAGTGGCCTTGGACAAGTCACCCATGGCTTCAGAGGCTAGGGGGGCCTCACTGTGTGCTGCAGCCAGTGCTGCCATCTTGCTGTCTTAGAGAAGACAGTGATTGGAGGCATAGGCTTGTCTCCTACTCAACAGGGCTTCTTCTTTTTTTTTTTTAATCGGTTAGAACACAGCCCTGTTTATTTGTTTATTTGTCTGGCACAGAAAGCATTGCTCTGGAGAGCAGTGGGACAAATTGTTCAGCCCAGCTCCAGGGGGGCTGGAGTAGGTTTGGTGGAGAATAGGACATTGGAGGTGGATCTGAAAGAACAAGAAGGAACATTCTATGGAGATGAGATAAGGACCAGGCTGGGGGAAGGGCAGGAAGGGTGTATCAGTCACTGGTTGCAGTGTGGGGAAAATCACTGAGATGGAGAAAACTTAGCATGTCTGGTCATCCAGGCTGGGATGTGAGGGAGGATGGGATGAGGCCAGGAGCCCAGGGCTGCTGGAGGGAGAAGTCATTTTGGGGTCAGTGTGGGAAGGACTTTGCATGCCACCCTGAGGGGTCTGGATTTTGTCCACTTGACAGTCAGGAGCCAAAGAAGGTTTTTTATTAGGAGAGACAAGGTCACAGTTGTGCCGCGGCTCTGTCTCTCTGCTCTCTCTTGAAACCATACCTCTCTTACGGAGCATTGCCCAAATGTGAGGAGTCCCCCCACTCAAAAGCATTGCCCAAATGTGCGAGTCCTCCACTCAAGTCATAGCCAAGGCTCTGGTATGTGTGTGTGTGTGTGTGTGTGTGTGTGTGTGTGGGCACATGCCACCTGTCCCTCCCTGATGCTGGCCTCCCCAGTGCTGACTGAGCATTTCATGTCTTCCACCAAATCTCACAGATGATCTGAGCATGCCTAGTCTGTGACCATAACACGGTGGTGCTGGCAGGAAATATTAAATGCCACCACAGCCAGGGTTGACCTGGATCTCTGGGTCAGACCAGCTCAGAAAGGTCAAGCCATGTCTCCCTGTGATCTTGCTGGATTAGATTTTAGCCTACTAACTACCACAGAACCAGCCACTCCTTTTCTCCTGTAAGCTGGTGGTTTTGGTTGACCTCCTCCTCTTCCTTCTCTTCCTCCTCCCTCTTCTTCCTCTTTTTTCTAATATTGTTTCTCATGTTGCTCAGGCTAGCTCAAACTTAATATGTAGCCAAGTATGGTCTTGGAATTGTGATTCCCCCTGCCTCTACATCTGAGTGCTGAGATGTGTGCCAGCATTGCCCCACTTGTTTTGTGCTAAGGATAAACCCAACCCAGGGCTTTGTGCATCCTAGGCAAGTACTGAAGCAACGTAGTTACATACATCCCGAGCCCATGTTCCTGCTTTTATGTTTGACAACCAGAGTTGTGTGGGGGCCAAGATGACCTACAAGACACACAGAGAGAGCAGAGGGGAGCCTGGGTCTCCAGGGTTCCTGTATAGGTGGGAAAAGTTTCACCCAAAGCCTCCAGGAATTCTATATGTAGTTCTGCCAAGACTCCTCTGTCTCCATCCTTTATGAAGGGGAAACTGAGGCCCAGAGCCAGAGAAAACCAGGTCAGGTGCCACCATGGTTAGTAGCAGAACCAGACAAAGTTAATGGTGTTAGACCTGACAGGTTCAAAAGCTGCTAACCTCACCTCTCAGCCACCAGAAGTGTGTCCAGTCCAAGAAAGTCATCCTGCATTTGAAGCATTCTGAGTGGAGGGGTGAGCTACCCTTGGCCTGTCCTTGGGGCAGCCCTTGAAGGGGCAGCTGGGCATGAGAAGGATACCCTCCTCCCTGTCTCTGCCGGGCACCTAATCGGTGCAGAGGCTACAGACATCAAGAAAGAGTCCTGTGACCTTTGGAGAAGATGGCCTCTTCAGCAGGCCCCTTGGCCTTGGAATTTGATCATGGAGCAAAGCATTCTGGGAAGAGCAGGGAATCAGGAAGACTTCCTAGGAGAGAGGCCTGAGATAGTGTCTGGAAAGACAAAAAAAAAAAAAAAATTGAGTAGACTGGGGCAGGGTGCTGAGTGCAGTTAGCTCAGGTTAGCTCAGATTAGCTCAGGTTAGCTCAGCCTGAAGCTGGGTGAAGCAATCAGTGCTTTATGCATGAATTGGGGTGTGGGGGTGGGGTGCTGGGGGTCTCTCTGAGACCAGGTTGGTTTGCACCCTTAGTAGCTGAAGTTCATCAATGCAGGCTTTAGAACTGGCAAGAAACTTGTTTGAGTCTGTGTTTTAGACAGTCTTGAGGCAGCTGACTCACAGTAAGCAAGGGCAAGAGGTGGCAAGATGATTGCAATAGCTCGGGCAAGAATGAATTGATAAACCCTGCAGAGGTCAGGTGGTAAGACCGAGGCCTGGATGCCTGGGATGAGCTGGAGTCCAGGCCAGTTTCTCCTGGCTGAGCCCAGCAGGAGATATGGGAGGAGGTTGGAGCAAGCTTCAGATCATGGCTGATCTCATCTGTGCTAAGTCACGGGTTGTGTACCAGGAAGAATACCAGGAGAAAGTAGCAGTGCCAGCACGTGGAAGTCAGAAGGTATGATCCAGCTGAGCTCAGCGTCTAACAGAGGTGTGGGACAAGACAGGGGTGGATACCATAACCCCTGAAGGAGACAAAATGGTCTTGCAGAGGAAGATCAGCCTTCTGTAACCTTCACCTTTGGAGGAGAGAAGAGGAAAGCTCTACAAGAGATTAGGGATGACTGGGGAGGCAGGGGTAGGGGCCCAGGCACAAAGAATAATGCATCCATCCTGGCAGCCCCAGAAGGACAGAGAATAAGAAAAAGTAACTGCATGCCCGCATAGATACATGGTAGATAGAGCCATGGAGGGCATTGGGTGGGAAAGCTCAGTGGTTAAGCGTGGGGAGAGAGGGAAGACGCTCTGTGATTCAGGATGAGACAGATGTCAGGATGGCTGTGGTCAAAGGGGTTTCCTTTAGCCAGTATTTCTGAAGAACAACAGTGTGTGTCGAGAGGCAATAGGGCACAGAAGAAGGACTTCACGATTTTGATGGAGTTGAGTGTCTCCAGGATGGACAGTCCCGAGGTAATAGGAGGCAGAGAACTCATAGGGAGATAGGAAAGAGGCAGTCATTGGACACTGTGCCAGCCTGCAGCCCCCATGTTGACACAGCCCTGAATCACTGTTCAGGCTAGTCTGGGCCTATGGCTGGGAGGGATGTGGTTGTGTGGTTTGCAAAAATGAGTGATGAGTGAAGAGAAAATGGTGTAGTGAGGATTCTGGGGTGCAGGAGAGTGTTCCTCAGATAACCATACTACTGGGACAGTTGGAAGATGAGACCAAAGAGCAAATGGTTGAAGTTGAAATGGGAGACGCAGGTGTGAAGGGGTAGCCTGGTCCAAGGTGGGCCATAGACAAAAGGTGGACATTAGGGAAGAAAGTCTCTGGAGATGGGAGCTAATGGTCTAGAGACTCCATTTATCAGGTGGGCCATGTGGATGCTAAAACCCAGCAGGTGACATCAGGTTTTGAGCAAAGGACAGTGAGTTGGGGCTATGGTCAGGGAAAGGAGTGGTACTGGGAAAGTGGAGTGCCTTATAGAAATGTGACAGGTGACACTGGGCTTGAGGGGAACCCCCATCCTGTGGAACTAATAGTATCATGGTCCAGAAACCCATCCAGGATGTTAAAGAGGCATGGGATTAATTGGGAGGCCCACAGGACAGAGGGTGTGTCCTCAGAGGAAGCAGGGATCTAGAAGGGTCAGTGGGAGATAAGGAAGGGAGGATCGGTCAGGTCTAGAGGGACGAAGAACAATGAGGAGGTGACCAGAGGAAGGCACAGGAGTGGCAAGCGTGGCCAGGTCCCAGGAGCAGTTACCCACATGCACAAAGGTAGGAGGAATGGTCAACAGGGGAAACCTGCTCATTCATCCACCCATCCACCCATTCATCTATCCATCCCCCATCCATCCATCCATCCATCCATCCATCCATCCATCCATCCATCCATCCATCCTTCCGTCTGTCCATCCATCCACTCACCCACCCACCCACTCATCCATCCATCCATCCATCCATCTACCCACCCACCCACTCATCCATCCATCCACCCACCCACTCATCCACCTATCCATCCATCCATCCATCCATCCATCCATCCATCCATCCATCCACTCATCCACCCATCCATCCATCCATCCATCCATGGCTCAAGGAATCTCCATGCCACAAACGTGGTTTTTGTGTGTGTAGGATCCATTCGTTCATTCCTGAACGAATCAGCATCCTTCCCTCATGAAGCTTGCATTCTTGATGGCATGTAAGGGGTGGGGGGCAGGAAAACAAAATGCCAAGCATGATAAGAAGGGCACTCGATGGGTGATGAGGCTGGGGCAAAAATAAAAGGCAGAGGAGGTGAAAGATCTCACCTGGATGGAGCCCCTCAGGTAGTTGTCGCCGTCCTCATGTCCTGAGGTCTCAGTCTAGGGCTTAGAAGTGTTGGTGACCTGCTGGGCTGCCTCCCCGACCCCGTGGACTGTTTGACTCTAGGCCCAACTTCCTTATGTATATATGGGATATAAAAGAACCTGTCTTATAGAGGCTCAGCACCTAGCAGGCGCTGTGCTCTGCACCATCTTAGCATCATCTTTATCCAAGGACAATTAGGAAAGGGTCGGGAGAAGACCTTGGGACCAGTAGCCCCCACCTCTGTCTGCCCAAGCCTCTTCTCTGCTGACCCAGCTGTGGAGGAAGGAGCTAGGTCCCCCACGGTGCCGTGCAGGCCCATGCCTCTGCTGGAGGCATGTGACATATTGTGGCCTGATGTGGTCTGTTTTTCCCCTCCTGGTGCAAGACATGACTCAGAGGGCCGTGCTGGGGGAATGCTTCCTCTGGCATGCCCACCTCATCGCCCCTGCTTTCTTTTGAATCGTTGAATCAGACTTTATATCTGGCTCTGCCATTCACTGGCCTTATTTATGCAGAAAAAAAACGGCCCCACAGTTCCAACTTGCTCAACAGCCCGAAAGACTTAGCTTTGGCCCCGAGGAGGGAAGGAGGGTGGGTGGGTTCCCAAACGAGGGGAAAAAGAAAGAAAAAGAAAGAGCCATCAACAATCAAAACAATGTCCTCCGCCCTGTCTAATCTGGGTAGCTTTCAGGGTTGGGGTAACGCGTTTCCACAGTGGATCCCCCCCTTCACCCCCTCCCAGGCTGTTTTCACAGGAAGCGAATCCTGGGGCGTTTTCAACGTGCCCCTCCAGGCAGAACAATGAGGCCCTTGAAGCCTGGGATCCTCGCTTCCTCCTGTTATCCCGGAGCAGGCGAGGGAGTCTGCGCGCGGAGGGGACCCCGGGACCTACGCAGGGCCAGCGGTGGGGGAGGGCCTGGCCTGCAGGGTGTCGCCGAGCCGCCCCGGGGAAGCCCGGCAGCCAAATCACAGGTTGGGATCCGCCGGTGATGCCGAGGTACCCGGTCTTTAACCGGTTCCCCGATGATGGGCGGGAAGGGGAGGAGGAGACGAAGATCCAATTACGGCTGCTCCGGCCGGGTCGCCCGGAGGTGGCGGCGGGATAGGGGACAGAGAGCCTCGGGCAGGCGGGCCTGGGATGCCTGGGCCGCTGCTCCCGCCGGGCCTCAGCTGCCTCATTGTTTATTGTGGAGCCGGCCTCTCCCCTTCCCGTCCTCTCCCGCCCGCCCGCCCGCCAGCTCCTGTCCTCCCTCCTTCTAGAAGAAAGAAGAGCCAGTCTGTGGAGGCGAATGAGTCATGAATAAACAAACAGCGTAGGGGGGAGCTGTCACTCCGAACTGACTTCCTGGCTGCGCTAGGCTAGGCGACCTCCTGGTGGGGCCCAGAAGTCAGCCAGGCTGCGGCTGCGCAGAGCGCATCGCACAACCCGGATTTGTCTCCCTTCCACCCCAATCCCGGGTGGGGTGCCCAGGACCTTGATTCTCAGGCTTGTTCTTAGCCACAGTCATCACAAACATTTTTGCCTTAGTGTGAGTGGGACATGGTGTCCTTGTCTGGTGGAGAAAGCCAGGTTGTAAACGCTCTGCCCTGACATTTGACAAAAGCGGTGCAATCAGTCAACTCCGGGTTGGGTTTATGCTGCTAGTATAGTGTAGAACTCCTGCTCAGAGGGCGGGGCGGGGGGTGGGGGCGGGTGAGAGCGAGAGAGTGGGGGGAGGCATGGAGGGAGGGTTGGTTCATGCACACAGTGCAGAGGGATACAGGGATGTGTGTTACGAATACTGGAACATAAGGAAGTGCACATATGGAAACAGAAGTGCATTTGTGTGGGGGTCTGGTGTGTGTGTGTGTGTGTGTGTGTGTGTGTGTGTGTGTGTGTGTACTGGATGACCATTTCTTAACTCCGAATCCATTTGCTTATCATGTCTCTACTTTGTCTTTCCCCTTTTTCCTTATGTGTTCCTGTGGGTCATTTGGGGCTATCTCTCCCCATTTAGTGAGACCTCAGGGCCCCAGCAGACTGCTAGGACCTGGCTAGGCTGACTTCAGTGTCCAGCCAGTTGTGGTCCCATGCAGGCTGGTGGTGCTGATTGGTCCCTGAGGGCTCTGATAGGGCCTTGTGGGTCAGCCCCGCTGTGGCCTGTGGCTGTGAGAATGGAATCTCACTTTCTACCTGTGGGAGCCCTCCCCTCCCCCCATGACCCCGGGGAGGGCAGGACCTTGGCCAGTCCAGCTCTTCTGGGAGCTGTGACCACATGAGGTCACCAGCAGGAAGGGGCAGGACTAAGTCTTTTTCCCCCAAATCTCTGGCAACCACCCATGCTTACCTGGGTCATGGTACTATGGCTGGGCCCGGAGGAAGAAGGATGTGAACACTGAGACTGAGACAAGGAAAGAGGACTCAAGATTCTTGGCTGGGTCCAGAACCTTCAACCTTGGGCCCTGCTCTCTCTCTCTCCAGGGTGACCCCAGCTCCCAAAACTCCCTAGCTTGGGCTTAGAGCTTCCATGTAGAGAGAGACTCTAAAACTGAAGCCAAGTGTGGGCTAGCTTCCTTCTTCTGAGATCTCTACCTATCACAGAGTCATCACTAGTTCCTTCTTGCAGGGGTCAACACTCTGATATTGGTTGGTAGCCTTCACCGTGTCCTGGACAAAGAAGGTGGTGGCAGGGGAATCCAGGCCTTACCCCAGGGACTCTCCCATCCAGTAGTTGATAGACAATTTGGAAGACTAGGAGCTACACAGGTTGGGGTGCAGGTAGATTCACAGCCTGACTCTTTTATCTGCCAACTCTGTGACCTACAACAAATCATTTGACCTATCTGAATCTGCCTTTAAAATACACACGATTCTCTCCTCCATAGGTGGGCTGCAGGAGAGAGAGTGCCTGTAGCCAACAACCTAAGTTTGGCTCAGGGCGTGGTTTTACTCTCTACTCCCGTCTTGATCTGGGCTGTGATCATCAAGGGTCTAGAATTTTCCATCTTGTTTATCTTCTGGCCCAGAGAGAGGCCAGGACCTGTAGACTATCTCTGGTAATTGAGGATTCAGAAGCAGTCCACACTGTAGGTAGGGGCTTTGTGGGAACGTTGGCACTAAGGTAGCTATAATAGCCTGGGCTTAAAGCCTCTTAATAGAACATTCCTGTGGAGAGTTATCTCCACCTCCTCAAGTCGTTCCATGGCTGTTCTTGGGCTGGTTTCAACCTATAAGAAAAGTTTCTTTAGTCGTTATGGGATTAAAAACAAACTCAAAAATGCCGCCAATACTTAGGTGCAAAAATATCATATAGAGAGAGATGTGGTCTTTCCGTATTTAGATGCGCTGACTGATAGTCCCTTTCCTTCTCTGTCTTCCTGCTTCTTTGTGCCTCTCTCTTCCTTTTAGGAAGGATCTTGAGATGTAGCTAAGGCCAGCCTTGAACTCCAGATACTCCTACCTCAGTCCTCACAAGGCTGGGCTTACAGGCCGGCTAGTGGCTTACAGTGAATGTAGGTAGACTGGAGTTGAGCCACAGGGTCCCTTCGGGAAGATGCATGCTCTTCAGTTTGCCATAGTCTCTGCTCTTCTCTAAATTGATCAGGCAGGAGACTTGCCTGGAGCCCTGGAGGTGAAAGCGTCTTAAATCTCTCACTGCTGCACCCACCCGGAGCTTCAGTGAGAATTGCCTGAGGGGTTCTGGCAAGCTTTAGGTGGTGCTGTTGCCTCTGGAGGTTCAGGGACTCATGTGAAGAACCACTTGGCCATTTGAAGGTGCAGAGGGTTGGTCAGCATGCTTGGCCCATTGTGTTTATGTGGACTAGAGAAATAGTTCTTGGTGCCTATAACTCTAACAAAAGTAAACAAAGTAAAAAGGATAGAAAAGTGGGGCTATGACTGAATGGTAGAGCACCTGATTAGCATACACAAGGTTCAAACCTAGGCTTTATGACTGTGCACACACACACACACACACACACACACACACACACACACCACTAAATCAGTAAAAAATAAAAGTATCATTTACTCTAGAGAATGGAAAAGAGCATATTTCTTGGGAAATAGTTTTTCCCCCATGGTGTTTATAAATGCGTAATTTGCATATATGTCAAATAAACCCAGTCAAGATGCTGTAGTGCAGCCAGCCCGGGAACCCAGGGAGGAATGTGCCATGTGGTTGCTACTGCTCCGAGTTTAACAGGGCATGTCTCCCCTCATTTACTCTATCTGCATGAATTGTCAGGTATTTGAGGACCTGACCCCTGCCGGCTTGAGCCAATGCACTGCTTGGACAACAGTGATTTGAGTGAGGAGGTGAGCCCCCAGGGTGTGGAACAGATCTCATGGTCATCCCCTGAGGCTCACAGACCAGTGAGACAAGCAGACCACGGAAAGAACTGAAATGTAGCAGAAGGCACCAGAACTGCGGAAACACCGAGGGGCTGACAGGGAGACACAAAGGCAGCATAGGGACCTCCTTAAGTCTGTATGGCCGAGAAGGCTTCTCTGAGGTCCTCGTCCCATGTGCTGGGAAGCAAAGGGGATTCTGGGCCAACCTAGGTAGGTGACAAGTCAGAGGGCTTGGTCTCCGTTCTTGGTCCCATTGTTCCTTCCCTGGCTTTGCTACTGCTAGTCACAGTTCAAACCTTTCAGTACAAGCCCATCACATACCACACTTGGCAACCTTGGCCTGAGCCCCGCCATTCTCCTCTGGTCTCGCTTTCCCCTAGTCTCCATCTCAGGACCCTGAGATGGTATTTAGCTCTTCCTGCAATCCCATTATGTGCTCAGGGGTCATGGGCTGGAGAATTACTTTGTTTTTCTAGATCTCAGAGCCTCCAGGACCCTTTGGTCCTACTCATGTACAGACGAGGAAACTCAATCTAGTGCTTTCCGTGGCCCAAACTTCCCAGATAGTCTATCTACATTACAACAGGAGTCAAAAGGTAAGAATTTCACCCTTGTCACTGAGACCAACCATGGCAGAGCACAAAGTAGGGAAAGGGACAGGGACTTCTGTTGCATCTTCCCAGATGCCTGAAGGCATTTGCCTGGTTATGGTGAACCAGTGATGAAGGCTTCCAAGTTTCTGCCCACAGCAGACATTACTAATCAATCATGGGCTGGGGCTGTAGCTTAGTTATAGAATGGCTTGTCTATCATGCACAAGGAACTGCATTCCATCTATCTCAGAAGTGTACACACACACACACACACACACACACACACACACACACACACCATAATGGACAAAACCCACTACACAAACATGACATTTTCCCACAGAGCTTGCATGTAGCACCGGAAGCCTCTCAAACCAGTCCTTTAAGAGGGTGATGCTGCCGAGTCAGGGTTGGCTAATGGACTGGAAATGAGCTAGGGCTCATTGGAGATGTCAGTGTGTGGGATAGGGTCAAAACAAGCTGCCCAGCTAGATGGGCCTCACTTTCTTCTGCCTGACTCAGTCACTCAGGAGTCCCAGATTCCTCCATTGTAGAGTGGAGTGCTTGTCCCCATGTTCTATGGTTCTTGTGAAAGTTGTGGGTGCCTGCTTCCACCTGCCTAGATATCTCTAGTCCTTAACATTATTCACCTTCTCTTGGTCTGCATGGCTCCTGTTCACCCTTCAGGAGATCCTGCTCAGTGCTACCTCCTTCAGAAGTCTTCCCTTGTTAGCAAGGCCAGGCAAGTATCCCCACTGTGGGACCTTCCTCTTTTCCTGTAGCATATTCGTGTTCATCCCTCATTGGCGTGTGAGTTTCGTGAGCTCACGGGCCCTCTCTGCTTTTTTTCTCCTGGGCTCCTATGCTTAGTCCCGGGCCTGGTACTTCAAGGGCATTCAGTGAAGATTTGCTAAATAGGTGGTGAATTTGAACTGCCTCCTGTGCAGTGGTAACCCAGTACAATGCAGTCTTTCCTATGTGATGTGGCCCTTGGGTCCACTGATCTTCCTCCTTTAGGGATGCAGTGGCTGTTGTGTCAGGAAGCTCTGCTCAGCCTGGGTGGGTCTGTTTTCCTGCAAAGAGCCTCCCACACTCAGTCACTGATGCAACCAGGGGAGGAAGAGACCAGGTAATCTGTGCCTGAGGCCTATGCTCTACCTGGGCACTGCCCAAAAGGAAACACTGTTTGCCAAGAAGTCTTAAGATCTTCCCCAGGAGTAGAGGATGGTAGAAGAGAGTCTTTACGCATGCAGGCTTGTTTTCTCGCCTGCCGACCGTTCATAGCTATCTCCAAGCCCACAACTAAGGCTGTGTTCTGTCTAGGTTTCTGGGTTATGGTCCTTCATACCCACCCCCTCCCCTGGCTCAATCTGTGCCTACCCTTTTCATTTTCTGATCCCACGGGCCTGACTTACCTTCGCCTGTTTGGGCCTCACTTTCATGCATCAAGTGGGACAAAGAACATTGGGAGCTCGGTAGCATTTGGAGGATCTGGTAGACTAACCAGTACCCATTACACATTAGTTTTTGAAAGCCTGTCAGTTAGATGTTCCTGACAGAATGCAGAATCCTTTCTCTGGGGTGTAAGAGACCTACAGATACTGATCCGAGGAGATGCCCATGCATAGAAGTTTATGGAAAATGTTGGGAGTGCAACTCTAGGGGGTGTTTATGAGCATGTATTGCTCCTTGGGACTGTAATGCATGCTTTAGGGGGCAGCTGGCCACTAGCTCCACCCAGTGCTCGGAGGATGCAGCGTCTGCAGCCACCAGTTTGCTCTGCAAGGATGTGGCTAGCTGGATATCACAAACCAGCCACAAGAGTCCAGTTGTCCTAAGGAGGTCAAGGGCCTCAAAGAGCCTTTGCTTTGGACCCCGTACTGTTCACATAATGGCCTCAATGCTCAAGTACTGGCCTGGGAGAATTCCTGCCTGTCCACTTATGCACGCATGTACATATGTATGCACACCATTCATACGCTTATGGGAACAGAACTGCAGACTGATTTATTTACTAGCACGGACAATCTGAGTGTCTTCCAGCTTGTCCTTTGTTCAGTGTCAGAATATGATGCCAGGTAATGCCCAGAAAGAATCTTCTATTTAGTTTCTGCTGCCTTTCAGCCATCCCCATTTTACTGGCTAGAGAACGGAGGTAAGAAGGGATAAGTGCTTTGCCTTAGGATCCAAAGCAAGGAAGTGACAGAGCCAGTAGCAACAAGAAAGGTACCAGGGTGTCCTGACCAGTGTTGGGGCTCCTCTGGGAGGTGGTGTCTGCCCCACTGGAGAGTGTGATTTAAGCATCTTCTCCACTCAGCACTCCCATTTTGCAGATTGGAAGAGTGACTGTGCTCACATCTGGTAAGCTCTGAGCAGGGGCTGTGGTTTCAGCCCACACAGCTGGGAAATTCCAGGCCTGAGGCTGCTGCTGGGTGCACAAGGTTCATTTAGAATCCAAATGAAAAATAATGATACTAAAAAGGAGCTTGACAAACACGGTTGCATACAGAAGCCTGGGGGCCGGCCATTTCCTGAGACTGCTCTTCAGGGCTGCCTGCCTGCCCAAGGCCTTGCCCACTGCTGGGGATCCTTGGCCAGCCAGCCGATGGCCCTGGCAGAGCCTCTAACTGAGCCCTACCCCCAGTCCTGCTGACACAGGCATCCTGGTCCCTTACCTCCCAGCCCTCCCTTGCCTGCTGGCAGGCTGTGGTAACAAGATGCCCTTTGTGTGTGTGTTGGGGGAAGGGGGCAGTGGGCAGCTCCTATGCTGCTTCTTGCTTCTGAGTCACAGCTCCTGCCAGCTCTGGGGACAGAGAGTTGCAGGTGACTGGCCAGGCGGCAAGAAGCCCAAGACCTTGGAGATGACCTCAGACAACCCCTTCCTCAAACAGTGGGGAAAGTGAGGCTGAGAAGGGGGAAGGGAGTGTCCTCTAGGCACTTGTTAAGGGGGAACATACTTCTGTAGCCAGGGGCTTCCACACTTGCAGGGACTTAGTAATATCCTTTGTTCACCAGAATAGCTACTGTGTCCAGGGACACATATGTACAAGCTCACACATGTGCATGTGAGCACATGTTCATAAGCATGTGATTGAATGAACTTGTGTCAGTATTCATGTTTCCCTAAGGTCCCCACACTTCCTCCAAGACTTTAAGGCCTGGCCTCAGGGACATTTGTCTATTCTGTCTGATGCAGAGGTGACCTAGGCTTGTCCTTACCCACTGCTTAAACATTTCCACCAAGGCAGCTGTGTGTCTGTGATGGGCAGTTCACTTCTTGACACGTCACGCCTGAGCCCGAGGTGATATGTCTCAGCTCCCTGACGTAGTGCAGTATGGGACTCACAGTGGCTTTAGACAGATGATATTTCTGAGGACACTGGCTCCAGAGCCAGGCTGCCAGGCTGACTTCTGGCTTCCTCATTTCCTGGTGTATGACTTAGGATCTTTACATCTTCTCCGGGTCTCCATTTCCTCATCTGTAAAGTGGAGACCTCAACAGACTTGCCTCTCAGGGTTGTTTTTTTTACACATTACAGGGATTGGTTTTTACCCATGAAGCTCTGAGAACTCCTAGCTGTCTCTGGCAGGCCCTTAAGGAGTATTAGAGTCTATTATTAGTGCTTTTCCTGAGCCCACGCAACCCCAAGGGAGATGCAGAGGTCTGGAGCTGACTTGGATTCACAGCCTGGTTGTAAGACTGAGGAGAGGACAGGTTTTTTTTGGTCTGCTGACAGATCAGCAACAGAAATGGCAGAGGCTTTTCTTGGGAGGACATGACTGTTCTGGGCTATGGCCTCCTGAATGTGGCCACTCTGAACTGTAGCTTCCAAATTTCAGCATCTCTGATGTCCCATGGGCCTCCCAGACACAGCAATAGCTAGGCTTCAGGAGGGAAGACAGTGAGGCCCCTGGCTAGAATGGGGGCTTTGGTGGCTTTGGCTGGCAGTACATTCTCTCTCGCTGCTGCTGTGATGCCTTACCTAATGCTGGGATGACCATCTGGGTCCCAGGGCTCTGAGGGGACCTGCCGGCCATCTGCCTGCTTGGCATTGCCTGCTTCCGAGAAGCAGCAGGGTGGCTTGGGCAAAGCAGCCCCCATCCGCTTCCTCCCCCACTACCTACCACCATTCTCTGGCTGCCATGAGGATGCTCATCTTAGGTTCCTGCCCCGATTTTCCATGCATATACACAAAGCCCAGGAATTAGGAAGCCCAGCTGTCCTACCTGTCATTGCAAAGGTAGGAAAGTCATGTCACTCTCCTGGATTCAGGCTTTCAGTTCATACAGTGCACAATGCAGGTTCCTGTGTCCAGATGTTGTGTCCAGTCAATGCTGCCTGAAGACCTAGAGTCTGACTTGAGGGGAGGGAATATTATGGATTTAAGGGAAAGGGAAAGCTCCCCATGGTCATCTGGGAGCCTGGGGCCAGGTATAAATTATCTATATTCTCAATAAGTCACATTTACCCAGGTACAGGGATGGGTTCTTTGCATGGTTATAGTGATGGTTTATATATGCTTGGTGGCACTATTAGGAGGTGTGGCCTTGTTGCAGTAAGTGTGTCACTGTAGGCATGGACTTTAAGACCCTTGTCCTAGCTGTCTGGAAGCCAGTCTTCTCCTAGCAGTCTTCAGATGAAGATGTAGAACTCTCAGCTGTTCCTGCATCATGCCTGCCTGGATGCTGCCATGCTCCCACCTTGATGATAATGGACAGAACCTCTGAACCTGATGCCAGCCCCAATTAAATTTTGTTTTTTATAAGAGTTGTCTTGGTCATGGTATCTGTTCTCAGCAGTAAAACCCTAACTAAGACATTAATGGAGAGTTAGCCATCTATACCATCAGTTTTCTGAAGCTAGGGCTCCTTGGCAGCCAAAGTAGGAGCAACCCTGGGGTATCAGCATGATAAACTCTAGGGTAAAGTATCCTTTGTTCATTTGTTTTTCCATTCAGGGTTTCTCTGTATAGCCCTGGCTGTCCTGGACCTCACTCTGTAGACCAGTCTGCCTTGGAACTCAGGAATCCATCTGCTTTGCCTCCCGAGTGCTGGGATTAAAGGCCATCACCACTGCCAGGATAAGGTGACTTAACAAGAAACACAGCCTAGCACTGGGGCCAGGAAAAGCCTCTGAAAGTCTGGGACATGAAGGAAAAATGGAGAAAAACCAGGTTGTTGGTCTTCATACTCGTCTTATGAGATTGAAATCGCTGTGCTTGCCTGGTGTGTTAGCTGGAAGGGATGCAGAAAGCCCTTTGATACCAGAGCATGATAGAATCTCCAAACACACAAGTGACTTTCCTCTGGCCTTATGAAGGAAGCCCTATATAGTGCATCTGAAGTCACATCTGTCTGTGTTCAGAGTCCAAAGGGCTCCCAAGTTTCCCCGAGGTGAGGTTGGGAGATGTTCTGAAGAATCTACCTTCTCTGGGTGGAAGGAAGAGTGGAGGGCATTGGGCTGTACTAAGCACACTTTTTTTTTTTTTACCTTTTGTTGAGAGGCCTTCCATGTGTGGTCTTCCATGCTTCTGGTTCTAGGAGAGCTTGGGTGTCACCAGGCAGGCCCTGGTGCTGGGTGTAGAATAAATGTTCCATTCTGTGTTGGGGAATCCCAGGCCCCAGTCAATTAGGAGCTAGAGTCCAAGTCACTGGGCATGGCTGAGTCCTTTGGTTTCTTTTCTACAGAAAGTCATGGGTAGATTTGAGCAAAGGGCCCCACAAGCCCTGTCCCCTAGAGAGCCCTAGTCACCTTCCAGCCTCCAGGAGGAAACAGAGCCAGGATCTCTTTCTCCTTGCTCTCTCATGGTGTTAGGCCTGTAGAAGGTGCTCCATCCAGATGAAGGTGGCTTTCTCACTTCCTGCTGTCATTCAAGCCAGTCTCTAAATGTCTCTATCATTGCTTGAGTGCTTCCTGCTCCTCTGCTAACAATCAAAGGTACTGACTGCCTCAGTCTGTCATCTCTCCACACCTGGTCACCTCTACTGTCCCTCCTGTCCACATTCTCCTCTACTGTCCTACAGGGGATCCCTGTTTCTGCTGGTGTTCCCTGTGTTTACCTCTACCTAGCTACTGGAAGAAGATGCATAAACAAAATTGTGAAAGGGTCCTCCCCAGGCCACACATCCTGGGCTGACCTTTGGACTTGAGAGCTGGCCTAGCCATCTTTAGTCTGTCACATCCCCTTTCCTTCCCTGCCTACTGCACCTCAGCGTCCCCGCCTTTCTTTCTCATCCTGACCTCACCTGATGGCACCCACCTCTCTGTCCTTGTACGGCAGGTGACTCTCCTTCCTGGGCCACTGTGTGGTCAGCTCCATTTCAGCTGGACTCAGGCTTACTTCTCTTTCCTGTGTGCACACAGGAGTATGGGTTCTCAAGTGTCATAGCGTGGGCATGGAGGCCAGAGGGCAGCTCCAGATGTTGGTCTTTGCCTTCCACTTCGTTTGAGACTGGATCAGTGTTTGTCACCATAGGCCTTCAGGGTTTTTGGATCCTTCTCTCTCTGTCTTCCATCTTGCTGTAAGAGTGCTGAGATTACAGACTTGTACTCCGCTCGGTTTTACATGGGATCTGAAGTTGGAACTTCGTCATGCTTGCATGGCAAGTATTTTTCTCATGGAGCCATCTGCTTAACCTCTCAGTTCTTTGAGTCTGGGTCTCCTTCCTCCCTCCTTTCTTCCCTCTCTCCCTCCCTTCCTCCCATCCTTCATCCCTCCCTTCCTTCTCTCTCCTCCTCCTCCATGTATGAACACACATACACATGTATACGTGCATTGTGTGTCTCCCAGGCTGTTCCAAGCTGAAAGGCTAGACTTGAACTCTTCATCCTTCTGACTTAGCCGCCCAGATGCGGGGACAATAGGTGTGGCCTCTCTACTTCCCCCTAATGTATCACTCAGCTTTACTGTCTTTGGTGTCTATTTCCTCCACCCTTTGGACTAAAATGCAAACACCAGGACTCAAGGACATTTCCTGTCCTACTTACTTTGCACTCAGAGCCCAGAGATGCTGAAGGAGCAGCCTTGCGGAGTGAGGGGACTGTCCGATGTTATAGACTCACAGTTAGTACTGATCAAACCCTTTTCTTCACTGAGTCCTGGAAACTTCTCTGTACTTCCAGAAACTTCCTGGGGACACAGGGCTGTAGGGAGGTATGTGTGTGTGTGTTAGGTGTGTCTGTGTGTGTGGTGTGTGGTATGTGTGGTGGTATGGTATGTGTCTGTTGTGGTATGTGTGTTTGGGGGGTGTGGTGTGGTATGTGTATATCTCTGTGTGTGTTGTGTTGTGTGTGGTATGGTATGTGTGTGCATGTGTGGTATATGTGTGTGGTGTGGTATGTGTGTGTGTGCACATGTGGTGTGCATGTGTGGTATGGTATATATGTGTGGTGTGTGTGTGTATGTGTGTGGTGTGTGTCTGTGGCTTATGTGTTTGTGGTGTGTGTGTGTATTTGTGATGTGTACGTGTATGTCTGTGGTGTATGTATCTGTGATGTGTGTATGTGTGTGTGTGTGTGTATCTGTGGGGTGTGTGTGTGTGTATCTGTGGGGTGTGTGTGTGTATGTCTGTGGTGTGTGTGTGTATGTCTGTGGTGTGTGTGTGTATGTCTGTGATGTGTGTGTGTATGTCTGTGGGGGGGTGTGTATGTCTGTGGTGTGTGTGTGTCTGTGTGTCTGTGGTGTGTGTTTCCATTTCTGCTCATGCCTCCCAGCAGCCCCTATCACCCTTGTGTTTGGCAGCATGATAGTTTATTTTGACCTGAAATAGCTTGGCAATGACTTCCCTGTTCCCTGTCCCTTTCAGAGCCAGGTACTTCTGCAGAAACTTCCAGATGGTTCCTGAAGAGTGTGGCTTAGTGAAAGACTGGGTGAGATGGGGTCAAATGACCTATGGTCAGATTCACACTCTTCCACATCTCCTGGGTCAATGGCAAGACACAACATTTTTGACCCTCAGAGTCTCCGTGGGAGTTGGGCTCCATGTTACCTGGACATTGGTGGAAATTTTGGCCAGCCTGGTGCCTGCTTCTTTTTATCCTGTACCAAAACCCTCCCAAATGAACAGAGCAACAGAACGACCCTGTGGTCTATCATTCTCCGCTATTCTAGGGCACCCTGGGCGAGGGCAGCAGGAGAGGCAGTCTAGTGGTTGTTATGGGGCAGGCATGGTGGCGTGCCCAGCTATCTCCAAGTGAGTTCCAGTGTTTGACTTCGGATCACACAGCAGGACAAGGTTAAGATTGCCCAATGCTCAAGCTTCTGTCTTTCCATCTCCTGTGGAAAGGGAGAAGAGAAAGTAGGCACAATTTCCAGTGTTTTTTACAGAGCTGGCTCAGAGCCAGCCACTAGCTGTCAGAAGGCAGCTAAGTGATCTGCCTGTATCTGCAAAGTGCCTGGAAGGTAGAAAGGAGGCAGGCATTTTCCTGAGCCTCTCTGGGCCAGCCCCACGCTTAGAGCCTCATCTGGCCTGGCAGATAGACTGGATGTTGTTTTAAGCACTTTGTGTAGATTGACTCATTTTAAAGAATTTAATCCTTACTTTATCCTTCTTAAGTATAATTGTTCCCATTTTAAAGACAGGCTAGCTGAGGCAATAGAAATAAAATAATATGTCCAAGGCACCACAGTTTTCATGGGCCTTATTTAACCCCGACTTCATAATGTCTGAGCGATGAGGGTCATTATTATCATTAGGTCCAGTCTCAAAGGAGTTAAGCAGCTTCTTCAAGGTCACCCAACATGTGGCTACAGCTGAACTGGAGTTCCCGCTCCACTCTGGAGGGCTGTGAGAGAGTATGTTGTTCCATGCTTAAAACTTGGCTGGTCTGGTTCCTTGGTATAGATAGGTTGGGGACTGGAGAAAGGGAACTGTCATGAGCCCTTCTAATTTCCAGGACAACTGTAGCCTGGGCATCACGTGGACATCTGTGTTTTCAGCATAGACCAGGAGGAGGAAGCCCCAATCCCCAGGAAGCTATCTTTAAGCCACCGCCTTTAGAGCGATGTCAGGAAAGACGCAGATAAAGAGTCCATGTCTAGGTCCCACAGTCCAGGAACAGACCCCCCGCATGCCAGAGAATGAAGTCAGATGGGAGAGGTTCCTGGGCTCGAGCCAAGGACTATTTGGATTTTACGAGAAATGCGTGAGCTGGCCAGTACATAGACCTGCACCTAACTTGCAACACTCACTCCCCACCATGTTGTCTTTGGGATCCTTCCTGCCTGCTGACACGTCCCCCCCTACCCCCCAACTTAGAAACTCTCTCAGGAAACCTCTGCAGATCTGGAACTCTGGGAGTCAGGATCCTGGTCTCTTTGTGGTTATCTCTAGGGTTCAATGTGGGAACAGGCTGGTCTTGAGGGTAGAGCCTGGTCTGCAGACCTGTTTGAATCCCTATGTCTGAGAATATGGAGACCTCCAAGGCATTGCTTTTCTGGCCTGTACAATGGGTGTGGTAGCTCATAGTTCCAACCCTGCTGTGCAGTCCAGTGGCCGACAAACTTTGAATCATTCAGGAATCTCCCAGGGATCCTAAAATATATAGATGTCTGCTTTCTTCTCCAGGTGTTCCAACTTAATAGGTCTAGGGTGGCCAGCTGTTAGAAGGGGTAAGTGGTCCTAGGTGAATCCCATGTGGGGTCAGGCATGAGAGCTTCTGGGTTAGTCTTTTCCACCCCTATAGCATTCTGTCATTTCCTGGCTATTCAGTTACAGGTCAGCATCAAACCCTCATGGTTCCCGTGGCTGCCTAGACTGCTTACTATCTTCATCCCAATGTGTGGATCCAGGCATATCTCTGCTCTTTCTGCCTCTGTGCTCTTACCCCATCCCTGTATCTCCACTCCTCCTATCTCAGGGCTTCAATTCTAGATGTGTGGGACACTGTCACTGCAGAGGTCCTTCCTGTCTTGGGAGGGAACAGTGAGATCTATGGGTCAGTAGTTGAGACCCTGAAAAGCCAGTCTGGGAAAGGCTTTGTGACTACTTTCTTCAGTCTGGAGTGGCCAGCTGGGAGTCTTTGGTCTATGAGAAAGGAGAGAGAGAGAGAGAGAGAGAGAGAGAGAGAGAGAGAGAGAGAGAGAGAGAGAGAGAAGAGAAAGAGGAGAGAGAGAGACACACACACTGAGAGAGGGAGAAATAGAGAGACAGAGGCACTCAGAGAGACAGATAAATTTAGAGACAGATAGAAACTCAGAGACAGATGCACATACCCAGAGACAGAGACACAGAGAGACAGGAACACGTACCTGCATAGTTAGCCTCTGTATCTGAAGAGGCCCAGGTAGTTAGGGTTGTGTAAGGAAGGAGCTGTGACAGTCACATGGGAGAGGTGGTTAGGTTGAAGACTTCCATCACAGTGGAGGACTTTGAGGCCAAGTTATCGCCATCACATTTGAGTGGGGTATCCTGAGGCATGACATAGACCCTTCATCTCTGGATTTCCTCACTGAGTTACATACAGAATGTGGCATTTATCTCATCCAGCCTTACTTTAGTGCTATATGTTAAAGCAAGGGCAGAAGGAAGGTTCATAGGGTACAAATAAGCATCCATTGATATCCATCCATGTACCATCCATACCATATCCATCCATCCATCCATCCATCCATCCATCCATCCATCCTCCCATCCATCCATCCATCCACCCATCCATCCATCCATCCATCCACCCATCCATCCATCCATCCATCCTCCCATCCATCCATCCATCCATCCATCCATCCATCCATCCATCCTCCCATCCATCCATCCATCCATCCATCCTCCCATCCATCCATCCATCCATCCATCCATCCATCCATCCATCCTCCCATCCATCCATCCATCCATCCATCCTCCCATCCATCCATCCGTCCATCCACCCACCCATGCATGGATACACCCATCCTTCTTTCTATCTTTCCTTCATCTACTCATTTCTGTTCTTTTCTATGATGTGACTAACTCTTATGAGGCAGATTCTTCTGTTTTTAGTAAGTCTCAGAGGGGGTAAGGATGCTACCATGGCTTCAGTCTGGGCTCACAAGGCAGATCAAACAGCCTCTAAGCTAGCTTGAAACAAGAATGAGATGGTTGGGTGGGTGGGAGGGGGAGACCTCTTGGCAGGGGAGTGGCAAATGGTCTATGTGGGGGTCTTTAGGGCTTCCTGACTGTATGCTGTGGGAGAAGCCATGAGGAAGCAGTTGGGATTGTTGGGCTCAGGCCGAACAAGCTACTAGACCTTCCTTTAGGGACTAGGAAGTGGTTGACTCAGACAGGGCAGGCCCAGGCAAGGGATGGAGCTGTTGGAGGTGACTCTGTCCTGCTCTCTGCACTCCCCGGGAGATTAGGAATCCTTTCTGCCCAGCTTCTCTGACTCTCTTGCTGTGGGTCAGGAAGGAGGGCTGCCCTGTGCAGACATGGAGCAGAAAAGAGGCTCAGCTTCCTCCTTTCATTCCCTATGCTGGCCTGGCAGAAGGACTGATGCAATCATTTGCATTTCAAAACCTGTATCTCCCACATCTCCTTTAATAAGAGCCAATTACACCTCTGCCCCAAACTGCAGGTTGCCTGCCTGTCATTGGACTTTCATCCTGTTTGGGTGGGGAGGAACTGTTCCCTTAAATGTCGAATTTAGCATATGCAAATGAAGAGCTAATTGTCCTTAATGGAAAATGAACTCACCTGCTTGCTGTGAGCTCCAGACAAAGCAGACATTGACAAAATGGGCATGGGGCCAGCCTGGGGTCTGCTCTTGTATCTCCTCCCTCTTCACTAGGGGCCCTGCTGGCTTCTCTGTTGCTTTCCTTAGGTCTGGAAGGTGGCAGGATAGGTGGGGTGCTTAACTACCTGGAAGGTAACATTTATAGAGACCCATCCTCCATTTGATGGATGTGAATGGAGGTCTGGAGGCTGGGAAGCCTGGTGCAAAGTCACAGACTGAATGAAGCTTCTTAGGGGGCATCGGTATGGGATTCTGAGCAGTCCATGCCAGGGAAATCAGCGTCTTAAGGATCAGATCAGATCAGTCGACTCTCCAGCCCGACCAAAGGGAGAAACAGGTAATGGTCCAATCTGAGAGGCAAGCTTGGCAGTCTGGAGGCCGAGGGCCTAGGGCTGAATTGGGTTGGGCTCTGGAGAGCACTCCAGCATTTTCACCCATTCGGTTGTGATCCCTCCACATGCCTAATTGTGTTGCTTTCGAAACCAAGAACAGGGCAGAATCTACTCAGAGGCAGTGAACACTCTGTCACTGGTAGCATGCAATCATGCTAAGGGCCTGCTGTGGGTGTAACTGTCCAAACAGTGGAGGATTTCTGGGAGAAGAGGAACTATGCTTAAGAATAAGCCCTAACTAGCCAGCCCTCGTGCCCCTAGTGGGCCACAAGAGAGAGAATTTTAGGAGCCCCAGGTCTGGGTCAGAATTGGAGATTGGGCATGGTTTGCCCCAAGATGGCAAGCATCTTGGGAACTCCTATCTCTCCTTCCCATTCTCAAACAGGCTAGTGAATACCCCCAAGGCCACACAGTGAGATCAGGCATCTGTTGGCCTTCTTTGGCCTAGTGGCCCAGGTATTTTTGTGGTCATAGAGAAGCATATATCTGTAGGACATGGAGGTCTCAGCTGCTATAAATGGGACTGTGGTTCCTGAGGCATCATTGGTCAGAGGGATGGGTGAAGATCAGAACGTGGGCTTGGTTCAAGCAGGTGATTAGAAATGGACTGTGAACCAAACATGGATTTGTGTTTTCTTGAATCACTGAGGTAGGGCAAGGGGCTGGTTGATCCTGCCAGCAAAACCTCCCCCATGCTGACTGATTCCAGGGGCCATTTGAGTAGCTTCAGTATGATGTGAGGTGGGCAAGCATAGGGAATAGCTTCCTAGCCGGAGACCTTACTTGATTTGGCAAACCAAGTATGCACACCTCATTGTAGTGAATTGCACTGTATATCTGCTTTAATAAATGGAAGTAAGTTACTCCCCTTAGCAACCTCTTGATAATGCATTGTTTCCATTCAAACACACACTGGAACAAACCTGGGAACTCCTGGCAATGGCCTCATCCGGCTAAGATTGGTTTTGGATGTCTGCAGAATAAGGCAAACTGTGTCTTCTGAGTGAACCCTTAGGGAGAATCCCCTATTTACCATCTTATGCCTATGCATAATTGGGCAGGCGTATGATTAAAATCAGATGCATTGCAGGAAGGGACATGTGCTCTGAGCATAGGTTTATGTAATTGTGTAATCCTCATTCAAGTCTGTCAATCAAAATGGAGAACTACCCGTGTTATGTCCCTTAACAGCCATACACCTTCTTCTCTTGAACCCCATTAAGAGAAGCCCCAAATAATAATTGGAGCCCTTGAGTACCCTTGCTCATGTGGCCTACTGTCGTTCTTGACAACATACTTCTTTCTGAGTCGTTACTACTGCACCGCTTTAGAATCCCCTTGCTGTTTTTTGCAATCCATGCGAGGCTTCGTTTCATTCAGTTCATTGAGTAAGAGGCAGAGAACCTGGAAATGCTCGTCAGGCCGTGGTGACAGGTGGGTGGGTTTCAAGCGATGAGTGCTGGTGATGGGTGTGCCTCACTGAAGGCAGCACATCCCACTGGGAGGCTTGCACATGCATGGCATAAAAGCTATGAGCTGGCCCAATAAGGGCTGTTCACTAGTGATTCAGATGTAGCAAAGGATTTGGCTCATTCTTTCTTGGGTGGATCTAGGAACAGTGGGTTTGCGCCTCCATAAGAATCTCTCCTGCCCACCTCAGTGCAACAGCTTCTAGGATACTATGTGGGTAGAGTCAGGGCCCTTTTCCAATTTGCAGAAACTGCTGAGAGGTCAAAGAACCAATATTCCATTCTCTTGACCACAGTAGCTTTTTCTGGTGCCTTCTTGAGGAGGAGAAGGCAGGTGCATCAGCGGAGAGACCCTCTCCTTTCCTCACATTATTTCCAGCCCATAGCTGGGCTGGCTAGCTTTTGGGAGAGCCCCTGATCCTGGAAAGCAGGCGAGTGGCCGAGAAACTTTGTGCTGGGTGGTCATGGGGGCCTTGATTGCCCTAAAGACCTTGCAGGAACTTTGTTCAAGCTCCAGGCTCACCAGCCTGTCTTCAATGCTGCCCAGAAGCAGATTTCCAAGGAGTAATGAGCCTTTCTTTCCTGAGGGCACTGCTCTGGGGTCAGAAGGGATGTGGCTTTAGCCATGTGGGTAGTGCAGGGTTTGGAGAGATTTGGAACATAGGCTGCAGCTGTTAACTTGGCAGAGTCTTGCTGCAGATGTGAGGATGCTGGGTGGGGACTGAGGGGAGCCGAAGGTGTGGTGGGACCCAGCATGAAGCCGGTGTCAGAAGGAACCTGAGTGCTCTGGGAGAGGGGCTGCAATCCCTGATCACATCATTGTTGGCTGGAGGTCAAGCTGCCTGCAGCTGTCTCCAGTGGTTGGTCAAGTTTCTTCCTGCCCCTGCCCTCCTGGATCCTGACTCCCCAGGCCTCTCCTACTCAAGCCAGTGTGGTTTTGGTTTTGGAGTTGAAGCAACACTGGCCTCAGGCCCAGGCTCCGATTATCCTGAGCAGTGGAATTTGGGAGTTGGGAGAGGCCATGCTTGGAACAGTTTCTTAGCTAATGGAAAGATGGAACTGTGGACTCCTCCCTGCTTGGCTCCTCTCTAGGGATGGGGCAGGGCCTCCTCTTCCTCGAGTGCAGCCATGGATTCCAGGATATAAGCTCAGAGTTCCAGACTGGGGTCCTTTCCCCTCTTCCTGCTGAGACAGACTTGGTTCTTTGCCCAGAGGGGGGCCTATGAGATCTTTATTGACCTGCAACAAAAGGTTGCAAGGACCACAAATCGGAGAGGCTTTTGGAGTCTCCCAGGGCTGAGTAGTTTTGTGCTTATTGACATGAGTAATTTGCTCATTTCCTTTTCTTCCATCCCTCTGCGAATTTATTCATCTTGCAGCCAAGTTATCCAACCAACCAACCAACCATCATCCATCCATCCATCCATCCATCCATCCATCCATCCATCCATCCATGTACTCATCCATCCATCCATCCATCCATCCATCCATCCATCCATCCAACCAACCATCCATCTGTCCATCTGTTTATCTCTCATCCACACACCCATCCATCCATCTCATTGTCCAGTCACTCCCTACTCTATCCAAGCATCCATCCAAGTGTTCATCCATCTTTGTATCTATCCATCTGTTCATCCATCCATCATCATTCCAAGGAGTACTTACTCTGAGCCAGAACCTCATGCCAGTTGCTAGGATACAGACACAAACAGTTCACCAGGCCTGCCCTGAAAATATTCCAGGTCTGGTGACCTGATATTTGAATAAACACCCATGTTTCCTCAGCCATATCACGTTGTAGTGAATGTGAAAGTTGTTTCATGAATCCAAAGGATTAACTGACTCCAACCTAAGTGGCCCCTCCTCCAAGTCACTGTCTCTGATTTCACTCTGTGGAGTGTGGATATGACAGGGAGGAGATGGTGAAGGCCACTTCTGGCAGATGGACCCAGGCTTGCCAGGGCAGATCTTTACAAACACAGAGATAGCATGGTTGGGGGAGCAGGTTGAAGTACTGCAGTTATAAGGCTGAGATGAAACACGGTTAGAAAGCTAGCTCAAGACACTTTGGGAGTCTGTGGAGGGCCTCGGATGCTAAGCCAAGGCTCTTATTTTTTATCACATGGTTCTCACGGCCTGGAGGAGCAGGGCAAGCGTGGAGAAAACAGTGTCAGATGTGGACGTTCAGAAGATCATGGAGCAAGCCCACCTGGCCTGGAATCCAACTCTGCTGCCTTCTACTTTGGTGGCCTTGGGCAAATGAATGAGCTCTCTGTCCATTTCCTCTTCTCCACACACAAAAAGATGATGCTTTCTGCATTGTTGAGTTTCTGTGAACTTCAAGAACCCAACTGAGAAGTAACTGGTGGTGCTCGTGACACATTGTAGACAACCGATACTCACTTGGGAGCTGCTGGGGCCCACCTAGAATGGGAAGCTCACTCCAGCTTATGGTGTTAGGGGCAGGGGAAGGGGAAAGGGGAAAGAGGAGGAGAAGGAGGAAGGGAAAGAAAGAGGGGGAAAGGGCACCATTTCCACAGGTTTTGCTTTGCTTCTCCATTAAGCTTCCTCAGATAACTGTGGATGGTGGGGTGACAGACAGACAGGTTCAGCAGGCTGTCTTAAGTTGCAGATTCAATGGTGATATCAGACTCAGACAGCTAGGGATGTCCTGGTTTGGGAAAGGACTTGGGGACCGCACTGTGACCCCAGATGCCCTGGCATCAGGCCACTCGAAACTCTTTCCGCCCATGAATGGCTTTCTCCTCCCCGCCCCGTCTTGCCCTGCACAGCTGATCCAAGGAGATGGCTCTCTGACTCCAGGATTGTATCTGCTAATTCCAGGGAGCAGCCTGCTGGGGCGAGACCTGACACGTTTTGACGCTCAGCAGCACAACTTACCCAACTCTCTGGCTTTGTGCCGTCCCTACCAGCTTCAGGGCTGGGACTGTGGTCCACTCCCCTGCCTGGCACCCCTTGCTGACCTTGGATGCTGACAGGCCACAGAAGAATTCACAAAGAGATTTGTGCAAAGAGAAAACACATATCCCCGATGGCTCAAATCACCCACCCTTAGTGGGTGGTGAGGAAGGTGAAGCCAGAACTCCTCCATTGGTGATAGTCTCTCACATGTCCCTGAGCCTCTGTGGGCTCATCTGGAAAGTGGGGGTGATGGTGCAAACTTCACAGATATTGGGTGGAGATCTAGAGAAGACTGAGAAAGAAGGGATTTTGCAGACTGTAAGTCACAGGAGGGTCTGTGATGTTGGTCAAGAGGCTTCTCCTTGTGCTTCATGGACTGCCTCCCTTGAATCTATGGCTGCCTCCTCCCTTCTTGGCTCTGACCATAGGACCTAGCAGCCTCTGTCGTTATGCAGATTCTCCATGGACTCTGAGTACTATCATCTGGGGGAAGAAGTAGGTAAAACTTCCAACTGAAGAAACGGGCAGCAGCTGGCCTCGCACAGATAGATGGGGCACCCAGCAATGGAGCCTTCAGGAAGGACAGAGCACCTCCAACTCATGGACTACAGATTACAGTCTTTCCAAGGGTATTTGATGACAGAGGAAAAAAATGATCAACTTCTCAAAATGACTGCAAATCAAAGTTAATTGATGTTTAATTGAATATGTGCATAATGTAATATCATGTCAACTTGTTAAATGGAGCTCACCCCAGCTCCTCTGAAGTTATATGTAAATGATATTTGAAACAGGATATGGATGCATTTTGATGTGTTTATTGTGACGTGGTATGGTACGCTAGACTGGGAGGGAAGGAGGCTGTGGAGATTTCTAAGTAGATCTGTAGGAATAAAATGGAGGTGGGGGACGCAGCTCACAGTAACTAAGCCATTCTGCTTACCCTCCCAATGTCCTTGGGGAATCTGAGCACTTTCAGTACCCACAGATGAGCTAACCTCTAGAGAAAGCATTGAGTTAATATTCTGGAATCTTCTAGGACAATCTGGTAAATCTTTGCAGTAGTTTAGTATGTTCTCTAGGATTGGGATTTAGGTCAGATGAGCCTTGTAAGTGTAGCCCAGAGAAGAGGAAACAACTCCTCTTCCCTCCCCATCTTATTTCTTCTTTACCTTTTTCTCCCTATCTTCCTTCACTGGTGCTAGGTGTCCGGTGAAGAAGGACCTTTTGGCTGCATCACAACATGATAGAGGGCAATGTGGTCAGACAGAGCAAGCTCTGTAGCATGGATCTCCCCTCTTTCTATTACAAAGCTGCTGCATGTCCTGGAGTCCCTGCCTTTGCTTTCATCTCGTTTTAATTATCTCTCAAAGACCTTTCCTCCAAATATCATGAACACGTGAATTTAGGAATTGTGTTTCTAAGGCATGAACTTTGGGGGGACACAATCAAACTCATTGCGCCAGAGAAGTCACTGACACTTGGAGGAATAGTTGTTATAGGGCATCGTCTACAATGCTGAGTTTTAAAGAAGAGGAGGCTGAGGTTTGTTCCTGAGGTGCAGTGTAGGTGTTCCTAGTGCTGTAAATGGGGAGCCAGGGAATTGCAGTTCTCACAGAGAACTATGGGAATTGTGCTCCCTCTCCCTAAACTCTGATCTAAGGTCAAAGGCTCTAGAAATTTCATGGAGCCCAGTGCATACCTCTGGAGACCTTTGACATGAGAGGATAATGTTATAGGTCTGTGTCAAGCCCGGAGTCACAGCTTGGAGACAACTTTGGAGGTTCCTGAATGTGTCTGTTGTTCTTAGGGACATCTGAGACCCCAAAGTCTATCCCTCCCAATCCTGACCTTGTAGAAAGCTGGAAGTTACTGCCATTGGCCATATTTCTCCCAACAGGATAGGGACTGGGAACATACAAGCAGGCCCCATTTCTGAGGCAGGTCCATGATGTAGCTTTAGAACCCAACTCAGTCCTTTATGGGAGTTGAAGAGGCTGCTGCCATGGAGGAGGGCAGCTCTGGGCAGAAAACTGTCTGTACTCTGGGTACTGGGGGCAGTTCCTAGTGTGCCAGGGAAGGCCAAGCGACCATGAGCTCTCCCCTTTTTACATTGTTGCTCTTGCAGCTATGTATGTATGTATGTATGTATGTATGTATGTATGTATTATGTATCTACAAATAAATAGATCTCTTATTATGTCTAGCTTTAAAATGACATTTTTAGTATGGATTGTGTGTCAAATGAAACAGTATAAATAAGGCATTATTCCTGTCTTTAGATAGACAGGGTCTTAGGACATACTCTTGTGGGTAAGGAGAGACTAATGCCGTGTTTTCCTGGTTACATATAAGAACACATGAGCATGTGCACCACGGAGATAACAGATCCAGTGGGATTAAATGAAGGAATGGCATGCAGTGGGCTAGCAGGGTCCTCCACCCCACATTAGCCCGTGGTGTATTGCGAATCCTAAAATTTCTATTACTATTGCTCTTGTCTTTGTTGTACACTTTCAAAAATTATTTTATATTTTAGTTACTTATGGTGCCACCTAGGTAAGGACTTCATGATATTTGTAAAGTTCTCAGCTAGCAGAAGTCCAGGGGTCTCCTGATCTACCCTGGACCCTAGATCCTTTTTGCCTTGAGATAGCCTGGTCTTCACTGTCCACAGGTTCTGCCATGCCTGCCTGTCTGTGCTGCCAGCTGACAAGAACAAACTCGTCCACAGTTCTCTAGCCGGGGAGAGTCTTGGCATCTTGCAACGTTGGTAGCCCCAGAGGCTTCCAGTTGTACTGTACTCTGCACCTTTCTGCTAATGCTGTAGTCCAAATACCCCTTCCCCCCAACTCCCCAGATGTGCAGAGCTTCACTGATGAGCTCTGGCCTTGCAAAATGCCAGCTGTCTATGCCCTCCATTCTCCCCTGCTGCTGGGCAGGCAGCTTGGTACCCCCTTAGCTTAGAGAGCAGAGGCTGTCTAGAGCTGGACTTATCTGGAGAGTGCTCTCTGTCATCTTGGGTCAGGTTCACTAGAAATAGAAGCTAAAACACATATTCCTGCACAAGCGGGCTATGGAGGGAGGGTGTTCTTCAAGGTATCCAGCAAGGTAGCCAGAAAGCAGGCTAAAGGAGCCAGAGATGCTAAGCAGAGACAGAAAGCACAGCCTTTGCCCCTCCACAAGGGCTGCTTGGAAGTATGAACTGTATCAGAGATTTCTGGTAGTTTAGAGTTACCCTGGCATGGACATCATGGATGAGGTAGAGATCGACCTTGGAGACATGGCACATTCCCAGCCATGTCCAGATCAGACAGCTCCTCTCAGCAGGGTTAGAGGCAGCACATGGTATGCAGCCCGCCCTGTCCCTAGCAGCTGGGGAATGTTTCATAGACGGGCGAGGGAACCCAAGGGTGCCAATCCTATCAGTCACACCCTCCGTAGCCACTGCCATTGTTTCTTTCCAAGAGCAATCTTGTCTTTTCCTGGATTCATCTCCACTTGGCTCATTAAACCAGGATTACACAGGACTCCTGTGTGCCAGGTCCTGGAGGGTCCAGGCAAACTGAATTGTTTCCAAATAACAAGACTGGCCCCATAGGGCCGGCTGTTGCTTTGGGTTAGGGTCTCCAGTCACCCACATCTCAGCTCTAGACATGGTTTCTTCTTTCCAAAGTTCAACAGTACTGTGAACTGAGTGTCTGTTCCCCAAAACGGAGGCTGGACAGCACAGCTTGCGAGTAAGTCTTTTCCTTTGCAAGAGGAATGAGCTGGGGTAAGGTAGAGGAAGAGTCTAGCAGGCACATGAGATTCCTCCCTTTGTAAACTTTCTGAGCTAAGCAGAGGGGTTAGTGTGGAGAGGCTGTTCTTCTTTCTCCCCGCTCCCTTCCTCCTGGCCTGGCTCAGCTGCAGCCCTGGCCTTGCAGCTACTGCTGAGGAAAACAGAAAACCACAGTTATGAGGCCCCAAACAGGCCTGCATCATGTTTACCAAGTGACAGAACCCTGGGCCGCTCTCCAAAGAGGCTGGAGCTCCTGTGGCAACTTAGACGGCCCATCCACGTCCAAGGTTGTGCTTCCCCGGGCCACGAGGGCTGGGGAGGCTGCTGGCGGTCATTGCAGCCAAGTGTCTCATTTCATCAAGAGGCCCACAGATGTGATTGAATTGGCCGTAGTCACCCAGAGCACTGAGGCCTTGTTTAGGACACATGGGAGGGAGGGGAGGAGGCTGAGATTGAGGCCCATGGGTAAGGGGAAGAAAGAAGGGGTTCGGGTAAGGCTCAGGTTCACTTTCACAGGTGACTAGTCTCAGGTCTTGCCTCTCTTCCCGCTCTCGTGTGTGGTCAGTTACTGGTTTTGAAGCTGAGGTCATTGACCAAGGGTCAAGGAAGAAGGTAAGGCTGAGGCTGTACTGGCTTCAGCTTCTGAGAAGGGTCTGGGAAGCTCCACTTTCTCAGACTCAAGCTATCAATTTCTGGTGTCCCCCCCCTTTTTTTTAATCTCTAGGTTTGGGTCAAGGGAGGACCTACAAAACAATCCTCCTTTCTTTCCTTTATGGTGTCTCACCATGCTGAGGCTTCCTTTCAAAGCACCCCTTCATCCCCACCCTGCCCTCGGCTCACAGGTGGCACCGTAAGCTTCCTAAACCAAATATCCTCAAGAACATTGTACCAAGACACTTCGGCTAATCTTGTTTCACTCCATTCAAAATGGCTTTGGGGTCAACCGGGAGTGGGCAAACCTTTGTCCTATCCCATTTAGTTCCCGTTTTCCACATGACATTGCAATCTTTTCCTGTGCCCTCCTCTGACCCTGTTATCTCTTTAGCCCCCATTCCTGGGTAATTATCTGATGTATTTTTATGTGTATAAGTGTGTATGCACGTGCATGGATATCAGAGGAAGTGAGTTTTCTCTTTCCACCATGTTAAGCTTTGGGCTCTGACCATGCCTCATCCTTTGTCTTCTATCCAAAATGGGGTTCCCTCTGCTTCCTAGCCTTGCTGCCTCCCCTACCCCCAAATGAATGAGAAATCAGAAGCTTCATTTATTCCTGTGGCTACCTTGGTCTCTGTCACTGGAGCCTGAACGCCATACTTTTAGGTCACACCTGTCCCCTGCTCCACTGCCCAGAACCATCTTATCTCAGAAACCCCTTCCTGCTTATGTCCTGAGCTTCTGGTTAGAAGAACGATTCCCTACATACATTTTTAAGGTTTGGATGAAGTGTGCTTTGCCTCTCCAAGGCTCCTGTTATTGGAGCTTGGCTGCCAGCTGGTTGGTAGGCTTTGGGAAATGCTCTAAACCACTTAATGGATTGATTCTTTGGTGGGTTCAGGGCTCGTCACTGGGAGGAAGTGGAAACTTGTGGAGGTAGACGCTTTGTGGGAGAAGCAGGCCACTGAAGCACATCCTTGGTGGTCGTATCTTGTCCTGTCACCCTCTCCTCTGCCTTTTGGCCATGTTTCTAGGGTTGCATGTCCTCCTCTGTCCCACTATACTGTTCTGCCTCTCTACAGGTCCATAGCAGGGAAGCCAGCCAACCACAGACTGGAAACCTCTGAACTGGTGGTTCACCCTCCTTCTACATTGCTTCTTGTAGGCATCTATCTGTCTCAGCAAGGAAACCAAGACTAGCCTAGCCACTGATCTCCTCTTTTGATTCCAAGCACCAGCTGGTCACCAAGGTCAGAGATCTAAGTTTTGGCAGGGAGATGAATCTGCAGGTATGGTCACCTTGCCACCCAGCCTGAAGACATGAGTTGTTTAATTCTTGGGCTTAACCTGGTGGAAGGAGAGAATCCACTCCCATAAGATGGCCTCTGGTATTCACGCATGCATGATGGCACATAGGGATATACACATAAAAATGCATAAATGTAACAAAAAGTAAAGAGAAAGAAAGCAACAGACAAACAAAGGAATAAATCTGAACGTCCTTCTTGTAGAAGCCTGGACAATTTCCTACTTCTCCAAAGACACTGGCCTCCAAACTCTCAGAACCTGTAAATGCATGCTATGTTGCAGAAGGAAGTTACTGATGGGATAGCATTTAGGATATTGAGATAAGGATGTTCTGGGTGAGTCTGGAAACCACAGGGGTCCTTCCAAGATGGAGGCAGAAAGTCAGAGTGGCCTCTGGGAAGTGTGAAAATAAAAGCCAAAGGTTAGAGAGATCTTGCCTCAAGAACTTGTGATGGCCACCCAAAGCTGGAAGAACAAATGCAATACAGCCTCAATGCTGCTCTGTGGATCTTTGCCCCATTCGTTTGACCTCCAGTCCTATCAAATGCCCCTCAGGTTTACTCCTTCTATACCCAAGCCCGTGTCATTGATACCCTTCCTCCCTAGAGTATTTGTAGTGATATTTCAGCAAATCACCCCACGTCTCCCATTCTTGCACGTCTAAGCCTTGTGTGTTGTGGGAAAATAGTCCCTCCCTGGGTAGTCTTGGCTTGCAGGCTGAAGCCAGAAACTGAAGCCTCTAGGCTACAAGGAACCATGGATGTGCCGAAGGTTCAGATGCTACCCCTTCTCCTGCCTGGATCCCTGTCTCAAGCTTTACCATTCAGCCCTATGATACAAAAGTGCCAGGCATGGTTGCTTACGTTGTTATCTCATTCTGAAACATCCACTGTGCCTTCTACTAAGTCTCTAAGCATTTGAGACTCTTTGGGGCCTCAATTTTCTCCTCTGTATCACTAGGGGTCACCTCCAGATGAGTTTTAAGTTCTATGGAACTCTTAGCCCGAACAGCTGGGCTGAGCATAGGTCACTGACCCCCACCTTCAGTGCTCAACAGATACCTTGCAAGGCCTTTCCACTGTCTTAGAGCTGGATGGCCCCACGTGGGCTGTTTCCCACTGCTGCCCTTTCTGAGGTTGGGTGTATGTATATACGTGTGCTGCATATGTGGGTGTGCACTTGCGTGTTTTAGGAGGAACAACAGAATTTTAAATAGTTTATTAAAGAGCTGCTCAAGGCGCCTTGGATATGAAATTTCTCTAGAAAAAAATAAATAAATAAGAAAGAAAGAAAAAAAAATCCCTCTATTTTGATGATTTAAGTGTTAATGACTCAAAACCATATGGATCACATTTCCCTCCCATCCACACAGTTTTAAAAAGTATCAGAGAGACTGCTCAGGGCAAAATGCATTTATGATTCCATCGATTCAACAGCATTGTGGAAGGCTGCACTCCAGATTTGAGGGGAATGAGGCCCAGTTAGCCAGGATGGGGGCCCCCCTCCTCCCCTCCAGGCCTCTCCCACATGGTCCATGGAAAGCCACACTGGACTTCTGGGGAGACTATTCCATATACAACTTGAAAATTCAGTATCCCAGTGGGATGTGTGTTTGTGCGTGTGCGTGTGTGTGTGTGTGTGTGTGTGTGTGTGTGTGTGTGTGTGTTTCAAAACCTCCAGAACTAATTTTAAAATGACTTAGGTTTTGGCAGACTGAAGAGGTGTTAACTCAAACCCGGGTGGATTTCAAGGGAAATGTAATTAGAAAAACCCTTTCCTAGTTAGCTGAGAGACGGCAGTGAGCAGTAACGGTGCTTGTCGGAGGACTGTTTGGTGAGATGAGAGTGTGCTGCCATCAGGGCCGGTATGCAGACAGGCACATGGGCCCCACCCCAGCCCACACCCAGCACTGGGGCCATAAAACCCAACATGGAGGGGGTACATGCAAGGACCAGGCCGCAGCTAAATCATTTGTGGTTGATTCTTCCAGGAACCAAAGTGGGGTGAAGTGAGGGTCACTGGTGGACAGAGAGTGCAGATCTTGAACCATTTGATTCCTGGGCCTAATTCCTTTTCAGGCCAGTGAGACGACTCTGAGAATTGGCTCAATTTGTGCATTTGTGTCCTGGGAGCAAACTTTGAACTCCCAGAGAAGTAGCAATTCAGACACTTCATGGCAGGCCACAGGTCTGCTTGCTGATGTTATCATCCTGACAGTGGTTTCTTCTGCTAGGAGCCCTTCCCAGAACTCTTCCCTGACTACCTTCAACATCATTCTTCCTGGAACACCAAGCTCTCTTCCCCCTCACCTCCAGGGTCCTAATGGGAGTCTGTGTCCAGAGAATTCTCTGAGACCCTTGAGCATAGAGGACTCACATCCAAGCCCAGAATACTGCACCATGTGCCCTCACCAAGACCTGCATCTGGTCATCAGTTTTGACCTCCTGGGGAAGGAGGAAAGGCATCTGTCAAAACTCTGTATGGACCAGGCCAGGGCTGAGCTTAATCAGGCTTGGGATGTGTCTTGGTGCTCAACAATGGTCAATGCCAAGTGGACTGACCAGACTCCTGTGACAATCTCTAGTACTGCCTCATCCACTCATTCATTCACCAACCACCCGACCACTGGTCTGCTCATCCATCTCCAACCTGTCCATGTCTCTCCATCCATCCACCCACCCATTCATCTATGTTGTCCATCAAGTCATATCTTTCCATCACCATCCATCCACCTATCCATCCACCCACCTACCCATCTATGCTGTCCATCCATTCATATCTTTCCATCACCATCCATCCATCCTTTTTCATGGACCACTCGTTCATCCTTCCACCCATGTACACATCTGTCCTTCTACTTGCCTCATATCACTCTTGTCCATTTACTTATCAGACACAACAGATCTGATACCTTTGCTGGAATTCTGTTGTATTTAATTTCAAATGATCTTTGACAATTTCAAACTTGTAGAGTCTATTGACATATTGCAACAAACAGCTATGGACCACCCACTGATCTATATCTTTTATTAATATTATATCATCTGCACTTGAAATTTTCCTTTTTAAAAACAGTTTTATGGTCCCATGTGTTGGCTCTATAGTTACAACCCCTTGTCTTCTTCCTGGGAGATGGTGTGTCTCATTTCCATACATGTCTTCATGTTTTTAAATCATGTGTATCTGTGTTCACAAGCAACAAAGAGATTTCTTCAGGTTTTAAACTTTCATATAATTGCTTTTCCTGCTGCATCTGTCATTTCACAACTTGGTTTGTTTTCATTCATTCTTATAATTCCATTGTATTTTTTATGTCTATTTCACTGGCTGGTTTTGTGTCAACTTGATACAAGCTAGAATCATCAGAGAGGAGGGAATCTAAATTAAGAAAATGACTCAGTAAGATCCGGCTGTAGGTAGACCTGTAGGGAATTTTAAAAAAATATTCATTTATTTATTTTATGTATATGAGTGCTCTGTTTTCACAGACACTAAAAGGCATCAAATCCCATTACAGATGGTTGTGAGCCATCATGTGGGTGCTGGGAATTGAACTCAGGATCTCTGGAAGAACAGTCAATGCTCTTAATCACTAAACCATTTCTCTATCCCCTCCCTGTAGGGAGTTTTCTTAGTGATAGATGAGGGAGTGCCCAAATCATTATAGGTGGTGCCATTTTTAGGATAATAGTTCTGAGTTCTATACGAAAGTAGGCCGAGTAAGCCATGTAGAGCAAGCCAGCAAGCAGCACCCCTTCATGGCCTCTGCATTAGCTCTTGCCTTCAGGTTCCTGCCCAGTCTGAGTTCCTGTCTTTGCTTCCTTCAATGATGAACAATGATATGGAAGTATGAGCTAAATAAGCCCTTTCCTCCCCCCAAGTTGCTTTGGCTGTGGTGTTTCATCATAGCGATAACAACCCTAACTATGACATCTATTTGTATAAAAGTACAATTGTGTGCTTTTACATAGGATCTTCTGTCTCTTCCTTTGGGTCAGCAGTTCTTTAATGGCAGAATGTTCATCTGTGTATAACGTTCTGCCATGTCAGGCAGGGTCTTTGAGGGTTGGCTGCATGGATCCTGGGTAATGTTTTGTGATGCCTGCAATGGCCAAACCTCAGGGCTCTAAGGTGGGTATCTGGGAGTGATAGAGACTTGGTCCTAGCTCTTAAAGAACATCACATTAACAGACAGATGAAGGGTCAACCTGGTGGTATGAATGAGGATCTGTGTGCATACATAGGAGGAAAAGGGTTGGGGGAGGGGAAAGGAGAGCAGACCATTCTTGGTAGAAGAACAGGACAATGGAGGCTGGAGGTGGAAAGCCATTTGTCCCTACTGCCTTGCTCAGGAAGTATCTACCCAAGGCATCCCGTCTCCTTTGGTAGGTGAAACTTCACACTCAATGCAGGCCCTTGAAACTCTGTCTCATTCACCCATGACACCTCCTCCTCCTCCTCCTCCTCCTCCTCCTCCTCATCCTCTTCCTCTTCCTCCTCCTTCCATAAAGCCAGCAGATATTTCCTGGACACCTATTATGTGCTGGACTCTGTACTTGTGTCTGGACAAAGCAGAGTCACCAGGAGACACTTCTTGTTCTTAGTATTAAGGGATGTGAGAAAGAACATCAGATGACAAACAGTCTCTTAGAAGGCTGTGTAAGGAGCTGGATAGGTTACGGACTCATAGGTAAGGTGGTCAGAGAGTGTCTCCAAGGAGATAGCCTAGAAGGCATTCCGTTCCTGTAACAAAACACCAGAGGCTGAGTAACAGAGAGATTTATTTAGCTTCGTTTCAGAGGCTGGAATTCTGAATCTGGTGATGTCTCTGGAGGGAGCCCTTACCATATCACAGCACAGATGGCATCATGGCGGGTGTGTGAGTGATGAGACAAATCGGGAAGCCAGCTATTTTTAGTGGGACTGGTTCTTTAAAGAGAACTGGCTCTTACAGGAATGAAGTGAGGTCCCAGGAGAGTTACCTTAATACCACCACAAGGCAGTGCCCCAGTGACCTCCCTCCCTCCTGCTCGATGCCACCTCTCAAAGGCCTACCATCCTTCATACCAGCACACTCAAGGACCAAAGTTTTATCATATAAACCACACTTGAACCATTGCAGGAGGGGACACTGAACCTTGAGATCTGAGTCTAAGGTCAGGGAAGGGTGTGTAGAAGTTAAGGACCTTGGCTTGTTCAAGGCTGTTGTTTTTGCTCAGAGTGGAGGGAGAGTGATGGCCCGGGGCCAGCAGTAGGATTGCATATGGCTTTGCAAGGCAGGAAAGGGGCTCAAGTTTTATTCCAACCAGATGAGGAGACTTCAGAGGGTTTTAAACAGACAATTGATGGGATCCAATTACTTTCCAAATTAATTGAAAGTAGGAGATTGTGAGTTGAAGTTGGAGGGGAGCCAGGTGACTCTGTACAGTTCAATTCCAGGTGGCTACAGCTTGGCCCTGTGGAGAGAGGGGCCTGAGATATGTCTCTAAGGTGGGAAGATGGGTCTGTTAGAAGAAGATATGGAGGCAGTCAGAGAAGGAGGGAGGGAGGGAGGGAGGGACGGGGCGGGGAGAGGAGAGAGAGGGAGAGAGAGAGAGACAGAGAGAGACAGAGAGATAGAGACAGAGAGAGGGAGAGGGGAGGGGGAGGGAGAGGGAGGGGGAGGGGGGAGAGAGGGAGAGGGAGAGAGAGAGAGAGAGAGAGAGAGAGAGAGAGAGAGAGAGAGAGAGAGAGGCAGGCATGTAAAGTGAGACTCTGATCTGATGGAGAGAGGTAGTCATTAGGACAGGACAGATGTGGGGTTGGGTGGGAAGGGTGATTTGACCCTGACCCCACTGATTTTGGACTGGCTATGAGACAGCCAAGTGGAACAACTAAACAGGTAAATTACCATTGCGTTGCTGGAAGGGTAAAAGTAGGGTCAATGCCAGATTGATCTGGGTCTGTTTCTTCCTTTTCTGCTTTCATGATGTAGCCAAGGTCATTGCAGCCTGAAGATATCACAGCCAGAGCCCAAGGCCTTCCCTGTGTGTGGTCTGTGGTGTCATGACATCCTGGAGGCCAGTGCCAGCCAGGGGCTGACGTCATCCATCATGTGTTTCTGTCCTCCCCTGTGTCAAGGGTGGGCATGGCTCCAAGCCACTGATTGTGAGAAGAGCTGAGCTCACCTTCCTAAGTACTCACAGTGCTTAGGACTAAGTACTGCAAGCAACCACAGGCCTGGAAAGTAAGAGTGGAGGCCCCTCACTTTACAAAGGGGAGTGAGGTACAGGACACCAAAACTGGATTCAGATAAGCAAGTTGAATACTTAGCTACTTCCTTTTACATCTATGTTCAGTCAGTAAATAGTTGCTCATTTTCTTATTCAGGGAGAGGGAAACTGAGGCCTTGTGTGTGAGCAGCTTCTAGCTGAAGTGTTTACAGTCCAAAGATCCAAGAAGCCAAAGCTCTGTTAAGTGGTTCTGGGGCCAAGGTTCCCTTGTCAGCTGTTTGTGACAAGCCTTTGACAATACAAACAGCAGTGGTCTGGGGAAGCAGAAGTATGGACAGAGACACACTGGCTGAGGACAGATTAGCTGGTGGTTGGGAAGGAGAGACCCTTGGTTATGTTAGACTTCTTCCTTGGGGGAGCTGCTTATAGGACAGGGGATGGTAGGGGCCTCTTCATGGGCTGGGCAGGCTTGGTCCCGGCTCTTCTGCTGACTGTAGACTGACTGTGTGCCTGGGGGCAGGTTTGCAGTAGCTATGACCCACGAACTAAGACTGGGTTAGAATGAAATCTTCAGTGAGTAAATAGCAAGTACCTACGGTGTGCCCTGCTGTAGCTCAGCCCTGCCATTAGTCAGTTTATTATTTAGTGACAGTGCAGGCAAACAAACACTGAACAGTCTGTATATTGTCTCTTCCTGGTGAGAGGGAACAGCAAACTTAGGCTTCCTCTGGAGGTATGTTAGCATTGCTGTGGAGGAGACGTGCTTTTTAAGATGGACCCTGAAATGGGGCCAGTGGGCAGGCAGGGGGGATGGCGTTGACGCAGGCTCAGAGGGAGGGAAGCAGTCACATCCACAGTAGAAAAGAACTTGATTTTTTTTTTAAAAAAAGGATTTAGTTAAGTTTTTTTTGTATGTACATGATTTGTCGGCATGCACGTGTGGGTGCACCTGTGTGCAGGTATGGGGTGTGCATGCTCACTGAACCTGGGCCTTTTCATCCTGACAGTCGAGCTGTTCAGTCTGCTCCTGCTAGTCTGTCCTGTATCTAGAGCCCTGGGGATCATAGGTAGGTCACTATGCATGCCAGGTTTTTATGTGGGTGCTGGGGTGCCAAATGCAGGTCCTCAAACTTACACAGGAAATGCTTTATCCATGAAATCTTCTCCCTGATATTTTTTAAATATTTTTATTACATATTTTCCTCAATTACATTTCCAATGCTATCCCAAAAGTCCCCCATACCCTCCCCCCCACTTCCCTACCCACCCATTCCCATTTTTTTGGCCCTGGCGTTCCCCTGTACTGGGGCATATAAAGTTTGCAAGTCCAATGGGCCTCTCTTTGCAGTGATGGCCGACTAGGCCATCTTTTGATACATATGCAGCTAATCTAGGTTAGGTTCACATAAAATGAAACAAGCCATCCAGGCACATAGATGAGCAGTGTTTTGGATAAGCTCACGCTTGCGTGACTGTGCCCTGTCCAGCCTCATTGCCGGGTTCCCACAAGTATCTGAGGTTTCCTTGTCTAAACTCCACGCGCCTCAGTCCTCGAAGGGGAAGTGTTTTGTGTGTGTCCTGACAACACACACTTGCTCACAGGCGGTGCTTGTTGTGTGCATAGAACTCACCTGGAGGGAGAAGTGATTATACCTATTGCATAAATGGGGATGCTGACCAAAACTGATGCCACATGTCCAAGGTCACGTGACTGGGGCAGAGACAAGACTGGCATGCAGGCTTCCAAAGATGCTTCTGCAGACCAACTGGGCCCTGCCGAAGAATCCAGATTCACAACAGGAGCCCAGGCATCCAGCTCTCAAAGCTTCCTAGACCCAGGATCTCACCAGCCTCTGGAGAGCAGACAGCCCAGTCTGGTCTGACTAAGGCCCCAGGCACAGTGATCTGGGGTCATGATACCCTCAAGGTGACATCTTTCATAGTGGCATCTGGTGGTGGGAGGGTGGGGGCAGCAGGGCAGACAGGTGGAGCAAGGAAATTAGACTCCGAGGCACAGGACAAAGGCCCCACTGCTGGTCTCCCCGGGCGAGCATTAGTCCTTGCCAACAAATGGACTACAGCTTCTCTCATTAACTTGTGGAATGGTGTGTAATAATAAAACGCCCCTTAAAGCTGGGACGGGACACAAATGACCGCTTTCTCAGGTCCTAATCAGGATCATTAACTGCATATGGAAAGGTTTTATAAACATTTGCTAAACTCCCGGGTTCACTGTGACCATGTCTTGGCTGTGAAGACACATACCCAGGGCTCAGGATTCCATGGGCTCTCTTCAGAGGCTTCTCTGTGCTGAGGAGCCCTCCCCACTTTTCTCCAAGCACCTTTTGTGGTCCACGGCAGAAGCTGTTCCTCCCCAGTCTTCCTTTATCCCTCATCCCACACTGTGCCATCATCCCTACCCACCGTTTCCCTCCACATTTGCGACACATCACGTCTGCCTCCTGCCTCGGGAAGGTACAGGTCTGAAGCACTGAAGGTTGGATCTGTAAGAGGTTAGTTAGATCAGAACCCTCTCAACAAGAGCAAGTCCAGAGGATAAGCATCCCCCTCCCCAAGAACCCCCCCCTTCTCCCCGCCAGGAGCAGGCTGACCTGAAGGGCTCTGTTTGCTGACTTCCTCCTGGCCTTGGGTGACAGTATACAAAGGAGGGGCCAAGGCTTGGCAGGAGCTCGCCTCTCCTCCCCTGCAGAAGGGCTCTTCAGTCTCGGGAAGATTTTTTCTTAAAACTCCTCCTTGATTTGAGGACTCTTTCCTGTCCCCCATCCTCACTCCCTACAGAGGGAGGACTGGGTTGTACACTGGATATGTATTATTCCAAAGGACTTTCTTTCTCACCCCATCTAGCCCAATGACTTCAGATACTCAATGCCCACTTCCTGTTCCCAAGTGAAGAAACCACCCCAGCACTGTCTATTTAGCCCAACACATGTCCCAGCAGACCACCTCAACCCAAGCCAGAGTTCCCAATGGCCTGGCCAGGAAGGAAGGGTGTGGCCAGGCTGCAATGGGGGAAGTCACAGTGCTGAGACCCTTCCCTAAGCTAGGAATGCTTCTAGAGGAAAACATTAGCAGGAGCGGCCTGGCTGAGGCTGGGAGGATATAGGATTGCAGCCAAATGTCTGTGCACATATGCACACCCATACCCACACTGTCTCACATATATATGCATACAGTGCACACACATGCACAGTCACACATGCATGTGTGCACTTGATGACTCTTAGAGACAGGAAGTCAGGGAGCAGTTTAGATTCAATAAACATTGACAGTCAATGACCATCCCTTTGCTCCCAGTCTCTCTTCAAGGCTCTGTCTATTCTTAACATGCAAGTAGTAAAGGCCTCAATTAAAAGCTTTTCCCAGTAACCCTTCTGTGCTTCTAGCCTTTCTCATGAAAGGGAATCCTCACCATGCCTCCGTCAAGAACAAGGAGCCAGCTAGTGGTGGCACATGTCTTTACTCCCAGTACTCAGGTAGGCAGATCTCTGAGTTCGAGACCAGCCTGGTGTGCAGAGTGAGTTTCAGGACAGCCAGGGCTACACAGAGAAACCTTGTCTTGAAGCAGCCAAAACCAAAACAACAACAACAACAACAACAACAACAAAAACCCAAGTGATCGATCTTCCAGCACCGAACTGACAGACTCCCCCACACCCTGCAGACCCCCTCTGTTTCTCTAAGCTTCAGGTTCAAGGCTGCACATCTGGGATGAGATGAAGTTCAGACTCAGATAGGAACTGCCTCTCCCTGCTCGTACTTTGAAGCTACCTCCACACTAGCTTTTATCACCATGTCGTCCAGGGGTTGGGTCACATTCCAATGCCTGCCACTTGTTTATCACATTCAAGGTAGCCTTGGTTGCATGTGACACTCTGACTAAGCCTTGGAAAGTCTCTTGTAGTAGCTTAGGCAGAATCTGTAACAGATGGGGTCTGGTCACCTGGGAGTGGGAGAGGTACACTGTGAGGGGGGTCTGCCGTGGCAACCGGACAGTAAGCAGTGCAGCCCCCATTCCAGCATATGCCAGAGTTCCGGGGCAGCTGTCCATCAGCCCCATCCGCTTGCTGTGTGGACACATGGTCCAGGGGTATGTAAGCAAACAAGGCCTCTGGTGACAATGACATTAGTTGGCTTGGGGCCTTTATCTGACCTTGTTCTGTCTCAGTTAACTCTGGGACTCTGTCGTCTTAATGTGATGATATTGCAGAGGGAAGGAGGGAGGGAGAGAGGGAGGGAGAGAGAGAAAAAAAATCCCCTGAGAACCTCATGTCCAGGACTCAGGTAGAGAGAGATAGTGCCACAGCGGGGATAGAACTGATCATGCTCACTGAGTAGATGGGCTACGGCTGGAATTTACTGGCTATCCCCCCACCATCACTTGAAATAGCTAGAAACAGCAGAGTGAGCCTGCCAAGGTGGAGGGGCCGGGGAGGGAGCGGGATCCAGGCTGCAGAACCACACAGTGCTCTTAATCTTGCTCTCTCCACTGCAGCAGCATGCATAGCTAGATTTACCTCCTGGTCCTTCTCACAGCTTAGCATGTTCCACCTCAAGTGTGTCTTGTGCAGCTAGAAGGAGGGACAGGAAGGGATTATAAGATTCTGTTTTAAAAGAAAAAGAAAAAAAAATCCCTCCCTGTTCCTAGTTCTCTCCTCTCTCCTTAAGGGAAAAATATGGAAAGGAGACTCCCCCACCCCCCGCCCCCTTGCTGCGTCTCTGGCTATTTGTCTAGCTCCTCATGGGCACTATGAATTTACAGTGTGGCCTCTCTTGAAGTAGCTTTAGGGAGAAAGATGGTGGGATTTTATTCGCCCTAATTTAAAACAATAATAATTGTTCACGCGTTAGGAAGCATTCCTATTAAATCAATCCAATCTTTCAGAACAACTGGGAGAGAAGGAAGCCAAATTTCCAGGCTTGGCCTCGGCTGGCTTCTGGAGAGCTGTTTCTTCCTTCAGGTTCTGAGCAGACAGAAGCCAGCTCCACGCTGGGCATGTGGTGGGTAAGGGGGTGGCCGGGAATGACCTGAGTGAGCCTAGCTGCAGTCTTGTCACGAGGAACAGGGGACAGGCTTGTTCCTCACTGGGACGCAACTGTGGTTCTGAAGCACAAAGCCCACTGTGTGGAGAGGCACCTGCTGGGTACTGTGTGCTAGGTATGCACCGTTGGTATGGAAAATACCAGAGTGAGTCCAGTGGAGAGTGGGGACTGGCTTAAGGCCCTGGTTAGCCAGAGGTGGCTGCTGAGCGGGCCAGTTGCTCAGAGATCTTAGGGATACAGAACTGAGGTGGCTGCTGAGCGGGCCAGTTGCTCAGACATCTTAGGGATACAGAACTGAGACCTTAGTTCTGAGCCAAACTGAAGGGGAGAAGAGAACAAGGTCTCCCAGGCAGGTACGATGGGAGCAGCCAGAGAGGATGGAGCCATCATCAGGGACACCACAGACACTGATTGCATCTCTGAGAATTGTCCCTAATTGCAGCTCCTTGTGCACATGGTGGGCCTAGTGAGGTGAACCGGAAGGAACCAAGCAATCTTCCTCTAGAAAAAACGAGGGTTGGTTGGGCAAATAGGAAGGTAACCTACATGTCACCCTCTGAGTTGCTCAGTGTCAGTGGTGACTTTGGTTTTCCCTGACGCCACCTGGGGACCTGGAACTTGGGGGTCTGGGTAGAGGGAAGAATGCACACCCCATTGTCAGTGATCTTCCTCGAACCTGTGACCGGTGTGAACAGAAATAGCTCCTTCCAACCACAATGACCCAGTTGCTAGAATGCTGATATTGTTTGCACTGCCATGTTCCCTGAGCTAGACCACTTCTAGGCTGGGCATCCAAAAGCTGCCATTAACTCTGATTGACTTGGTGATCCCGTGGTGTTGCAAAGGGATCATTCATCTTACCAATAAGAACAGAACGTGTCTTCTAGAAGCAGTGTGATACAGATGTGGATAAGGGACATCTGTATGGGTGAGCCCTCGAGGGTTCTACAGGAGACCTCCATCTTCCCCGGTGTCAGTCTGTCTGTCTCTTCCCTTCTCTTTTCTCAAGCTCTACCTCCGTTTCCCTGTTGCTCTCACCATCACCATCTATCTGTCTCTGTGCCTGTCTCTCTTATTCTTCTCTCACTTTCTGACCATCTCTCACTGTCCCTCTTGGAGTCCATCTCTCTTGCTTGTCATCTTCTCACTATCTGTCCTTCTGTCTCTGCCTGCTTCCATTCTGCAGCCGTCAGTCCCTCATCCTACCTGCTTTTGCTACAGGGCGGTCTGAGTGACTGCTGGGGACAAGGGCTGCAATGTTTGCTTCTCCCCCCTGCCCCCTCCTCTTTCAGTTCTTTGGGTTCCTAGGAATGTCAAGGGAGCTGTTTTGGAGAGAGAGGAAAGGAAGGTGGATCAAGGGGACACATGCCCTGTGACAACATTTTTTTTTCAGGGCTCAAAGAAGGTCTGGAGTTGGGGCTTCCCAGAAGTATCAAAGCCTTCATGAAGAGAGGTGTGTGTGTGCAGGGAGGCAGGTGGGGAATCCTGTTTGCTCTGGGGACTGCACAGGGATCACCATAGTGACTCAGGAGACTAGGAGGCGGAGGCCCTAGTACATTCACCAAGTTTAGGAAGCAGGGATGATTGCTGGAGAAGGCTTAGAGGACCGAGGGTCACCGCTGTTTGAGAGAAGATGTGTGCCCTTCTAGAATCAATTAACTTCTGTGGCATGCAAAGACCCTGAGCTTGCCATCCTTGGAGGAATGAGAGTATTAATTGCCCAAGTACTGCTTGAGGCTGCTGTAGAGGCAACAGAGCACTGCTAGGGGTGGGACAGTTGACTTCCAAGGTTCCTCCTAGGCCTAGGCTTAGGCTTGCAGGATTGCCCCCATTCCTGTCCCTTCTTCATCTGTCCTCTGCTTTGACAACTAGCTCCCTTAGAGATGAGTCAAAAGACAGCCTACTGTGACCTCCTCCCAGGGTGGGGCTCCTAGGAGACTCCAAGGCCTCCCAATCCCTTAGTGACAAAAGGTCACTGCATTCACAGATTCTGAGCTGCCCTTCACAGCTACCTCCCTCCTGCGCGCGCGCGTGCACACACACACACACACACACACACACACACACACACACATACACACGGAGAGGGAGAGTTAAGTCTGGGCTGACAAACCCCCTTGTGCTCTGGCCTTTTATCACAAGCCCATGGAGATGAAATTCTGACCTAATAATCAAAACAAGCTGTAATTGCAAACAGACCCTCTGAAGACTGCATAGGCAGCTTGGCCTATAGGCCTGGGGGGAGAGAGGTACCTGCTGAGCGCAGCAGGCTGGCCTCCTCCTCCTCTTCTTCCCCCCTCCCCCCCTCCGTGGATCAATGTGGCTGTCCAGCCACCTTGCATGTACCATTGTGCTGGCCTGGCTGGCTGGAGCCCTGTTCATATTCTGTCCCTGTGGGACCCCAGGGCTCCCCAAGCAGAGAAATCAGCTTGGAGGAAGCCAGCCTCAGTCAAAAGATGATTGACTACCTAGCTGCCCCACCCCCACCCCAAGAGGCCATGTGGGGGTAGAGCGGGTGTCACTCCAAGCCTGCCTTGACTCCACCTCCTCCTGGCTCTGGAAGAGGTTCTCCTGGGTGCAACTCCAAAGCTGGAAAGCCTTCCTGTCTCTTCACAGCCCCCATCTCTCTCTCTCTCTCTCTCTCTCTCTCTCTCTCTCTCTCTCTCTGTGTGTGTGTGTGTGTGTATGTATGTGTGTTTTGTTTCAGGCACACCCTCAGCTCAAATTTGCTTTGAAGGTCAGTAATTTCCATTCCTGCTTTTCAAAAACAACTGCACAGTTCTTCAGGGACTCAAATGTTGATTCTCTTCAGTAAGGAATGAGTCTTCCCCAGCAACAAATACATTCCAGAACTATCCATCCAACATTTCCAATGGGCCAGACATCCAGAAGAGGCCAAGGATATATCAGCCTGGCGTAAATTCCCACAATACTCCATTTAGGGAGAACTCGCCAATGTGTGCCACATACTAGTCAGGGTCTTTTCATGTCATAAGTGGGGATAGGATCCCTAAGTTGGTGACATTGGGTGCCTGGTTAGTTTTGAGACTGGTGCTATTTCCTGCATCTTTTCATTCTAAATTGTTTTAGCTTCTCAGGAATGTGCAGAGCTAAGGAAGGCCAGGGGCCCTCACTGAAGATGTCCCAGCAGTCACAGGTTAAGAAATCAGAGTTCAGTATCAAAAAGGACCAATGTCATTTGAGCCCACACAGAGTACCCTGCCTAGAAAGCTTGGGCTGGGCTTGGACACACAAACTATGGCTTCTCCTTCTCCTTCTCCTTCTCCTTCTCCTTCTCCTTCTCCTTTTTTTCTGAAATCCTGGCTGGATTGAGACCGTACAGTCCTTTCTAGACTGGACAGGGCAGGGACACCTCAGGAACACCAACCCTACAAACACAAGTTTAAAAGATCTTGAGCAGTTATTGGCTGGGGTGAGCTGCCTTGATTTGAGCCACATGATGGATCTTCTGTCTGTTTCCTTTCTTATTACTTCAGGTCCTGCTGAAGCCAGAAACTGGCTTTTAGCCTTAATTTGCCTTGCTAACTTGTAACTCTCTCTTTACTTTAGAGGAGATTCCTGTCCCCTAACTCCAACAGTGCAGTATCATTACCACAGGAGTCTGGAGTCACCAGGGGATACTTCATCATCTTAGAGCTGGGAAGAGACCTAGCATATGCTTTTATCCTTGTACTGTGTCTCAGAACACACGCTCTCCTCCCAGCTTCTGTCCTCTCCAGAGGAGTCATCCCAGAGAATACACCCTTCTGGACCCATGCTTTGGACTGGTGGGTTTTTGACAGGAAAGCAGGGATATATCCCTTGCCAGGCCCACTTCTAAGATGTTCTGTGATCCCTTCTCCTGGGGATGACTGTAATACTAACCCCAGGTATTCTGGACCCAACAGAAGAAATGATTGACAGAGGTCACTTTTGAGAGCAAAGGGCTACAAACTGGAAAATTCAGGTCTAGATGTTTTGATTACGTGCTAACTTTCTTGCAGTGTTTGGTATCTACTGATTCCTTTTATCCACAAAGAATAATTAATCATGAAACCATTTGTGGTGCTCCCACCACCTTGTACAAATATCCCTAAAGTGACACATTTATAGGAGAAGGACCAAGGCTCAGAGATAAAGGAGACCTTGCTCTCCAAGGTCGTTTATAATCCCCATCTCAGTCAAGCATTTTGTTAGACTTGACATGAGGACTTTGCACCAAGCTCATCCTTACCTATAGTCACCAGCCTAGGATGATACCAAAGATGTTTTGACCTCAAACCATCAGCCTCCAAGCAGAGAATGTTTCTTGTGTTGTCTTGCTTACTGGTTCTGTGAAGACAAGCTTTTCTGGAGATAATCCAAGGGCCCAAAGGGGCTGCTTTCAGATCTCTAAAAAGACAGTGGAGGGATATGTCTGTAGATTATCTTTGGAGATACTGCACACTGCCTCTGTGAGAGTTTGAAACCCTTCACCCACTCCTTCTCCCCTGATCCCATGACTCTGTGCTTCCCAGAATATGTTGAATTTGGTAGGTTGCTCAGCTGGGGTTCTGATCCTCCTCAGCATGCCACACTGCTTTGTTGTGTGACCCTTTTCCTAAGGAGATGTGAACGCATGCCTACTCACCCCAGATAGGGAACCCACAACAAACCAAGTATGGATGCCGCCAAAGTCCAACCTGGTAAACCAATGCGTTATTGTAGCTGCTTAGAGGAATATGGGTAAGGGTTTACTTATAGGGCCAGAAATGATTCAAAGATAGCTGCATCACCAAATCCCATTCTAGTACAGATAACAGCTCACAAATCTAGGAACCTGGAGCACACAAAGTACACAGCCTGCAGGAAACCCAACAGGTTGAACAGTGTCCTTTCCTTTTGGCTTAATTGGTCTAGCCTTTCTAGACAGTTTGGTTTGTCTTTGTTTTTTTTTTAGGCAGTTTGGCTGATCTCAGGCTTCTTTCAGGCTGCTGAATCTGAGCCTCTTCTAAGAAACTTAGCTTGTTTGAGAGTGCTTTCCAGCAGTTCTTACTGTTTATATACTCTTTGGGAGGAAGGAGCCTAATGAATCTGGTCAGTTTCAGGGACTTCCTGAAGCTATTTGAGTTGTTTGCTTCCTGTCTTAAGGAAGTTCCCTGAAGGATAGACTATTTCATCTCCTCCCCACCAGCATCCTGTTGTTTCACCTTTTAACATGTTGTCCTATATATCCTGTTGTTTCCCTTCCTTTAATGTCCTATAAAAATATATTTGAATATCTTAGTTTCTTTTCCTACTGCTGTGACAAGGCTTTTTGAAAAAAAGCAACTCAAGGGAGGAAGGGTTGATTTCAACTCATAGCTCAATCCACAGACCATGGTGAAAAAATCATAGCAGCAGGAGCTTGAAGCAGCAGATCACATGACATGCACTGTCAGAAGAGAGCAAATACTGCTTCTTGCTTACCTGTGCTTAGTGTTCAGCCCTTTCTTCATTGTGATGGGGTAGGAGGATCAGCTCACATTCTACTTTCCTTGAAAATATTTTTTATTTGAACCTATACTATTTTATCCATTTATATGATATAGTTTGGTTATATCTAACTTCTCCCTCACTCCCCTATGGCCCCCCCTCAATACTTTCACATCCCACATCTTCTCTTTATTTTTCTCCCCCACCCCCTACTCAGTTTGAGTCCAAATAGTGCTGTATCCATGAATCTGGGCAGTCTACCAGCAGCTCTGTCACTGAAGAAAAATGATCCCACCTTCTCTAGCAGCAATCAACTGACAATGACTCCAGCTATTGAGAGGAGCACATGAGACCCTCTTCAAGCCACATTGGAATATTGGCTGGCTTGATCTTGTGTGGGCCGTGTGCAGGTGACTATTGCTGTTTTGAGTTCCAAAGGACAATGACATTGCTATGGCCAGAAGGCAACATTTTATGGCACTGTTCTCCACCCTCTATCTCTTATCTTGTGTGGGCCTTGTGCAGGTGACCATTGCTGTTTTGAGTTCCTAAGGACAATGACATTGCTATGTCCAGAAGGCAACATTTTATGGCACTGTTCTCCACCCTCTATCTCTTACCCTCCTTGGGAATCCCCTCTGCTCTCCAGGGTGGGGTCCAGCAACCTCCTTAGGCACTCACAGATCCATTCTCCCTACCTCCACCCATGTGACTCTGATTGCAGCCTGTCCTTCCCCAACACCTTGGCAATGGCAGAAGCTGGACCAGTTGTCCAGGTAGACCAGTTGTCCAGGTTTGAGTGGAATTCTTGCTGAAGCCACAGAGGATCCTGCCTACAGCTGCTTTTTTTTTTCCTCCCCCAGCTTCAGGATGGCCAGTGGCTTCCCAGTGCCCCAGCATATTTCTCTCATCCCAATAGCCTCCACTCACCCTAGCAATTGCCATGGTGGGCCACCTGTGAAGTGTGGCAGGCCCTGTGCTCAAGGCCAGCAACCTGGGGGACTTTTGGTTTATTAAACACATGGCAGTGGAAAGAGCATGCATCATGGAAAGGCCTGGGATACAAAAAAAAAAAAAAAAAAAAAAAAAAAAAGATATGGTTCAGTAGTCAGGAGTAGAGAAATGCTCCACAGGGTGACCGGTGCCAAGAAATGGGCTGGGAGCCAAGGCATAGGTGAGATCAATGGGGATGGGCCAGGGAAGAATCCCTGGAGACTGTGAAGGCCTCAGTAGGGGAATTTGACTTGAACTTGACAGGGGTCACTGAAGAATTTTCGGAAAGGGAATGATACTATTTTACTGATTTCTTAGGTCAGTTTCCATGGAGGCCAATAGAAGACATTCAACTTAATGGAAGGATGGGGGAGACAGGAGAATCTTTGAATAGCCAGAAGGAAAATTGCAATAGTCTTTTGTGTGTGTCTGTGTGTTTGTGTGTATATATGTGTGTGTTATGTCTCCTCTATTCCACAGCCTCTTTACACACACACACACACACACACACACACACACACACACACACACACACACGGCTGAGAAGTAAAGCACTCATTTAAGCAGGAGGATCTGAGTACAGACCCTCGAACCCATACAAAAGCTAGGAAAGCTGTGTGCTTATAATCTCAGAGATGGGGAGGCTGAGGCAGGCACATCCCTAGGGCTCACTGGCCATCCAGGTTAGCTACAGGCCAATAAGAAACCATGGCTCCCAAGAGCAGCCCCAAAGTTGACTTCTGCTTCTGTATTCATGCCCACCCCCACTCTACATGTGTGCACCAAATGGACACATATAAATAAAATAAAAATGTATTTAGTAAAGTCTGAAATAGTGATAAGAGGCCAGCCAGCAAGCAAATTAAACAAACATAAAAACAAAGCAAACAACCCCCCAGAAAGCAACAACACCAAAATTTCAACCCAAAAGCTCCCAATAATCCACCATACCACAATGGTGAGCTGGAGAGAACAATGGATGTTTTCAATTATTCTGTTACTTATTCAGAATTAAAGAGACCATTTCCCAGGATGCCCTGTCTGTGACTCTAGGAGCAAACACTCTGGAGTATTTGACATTTCTTTTGGCTATAACAAAATAACTTGGTTTTTCCCCACAATCTGCCTATGTGATCACCTGAAGACAATAATTCCCCCCAAGCATCCTTCTCCTGCTCTCATTTATTAAGTGGCACATCACATTTCCTGGATGAATGAGGTGCACGTTTTCTGCAAGACAACGCCACATCCGATATTTGGCATGCTACAATATGTACACATTGAATCTAGCTCCCTGGAGTAGATGCTCCCCAGGCAAATTTATGCAGACTGAAGATGCTACATGTTTCTCAGACTGCTGATGTCCTTTGAAAGCAGGGAACCTAGACCTGAGGTGTCAATGGCTTGTAGTTGGCTCTCATATGATGTGAGAACAGTGAAGGACCCTGCAGACAGACAGACAGGTATGCATGTACATTTGCATGCACACACACACACACACACACACACACACACACACACACACACACACACACACGGCATGCAAAACACTGCCTGGCCCTATACCTCAGACTGATGCTTAGCTCTATAGGATATCATTGGTGGATGAAATTCAATGTCATCTAGGGCAAGCCCCTTACATTTGTGACTCACTACAGTCCCTAGGAGAAGGGACTGGCCTACAGTTACTCAGCAAATGGTAGGATACTGGTGGACTTGAATCCTCAGAGTGACTAGATCCTCAGAATTCCCTATAGTGAATGGTTTCCTGCTAGGCTATGCCTTTAAGGAGGGCTAGTTAGTGTGATGGATGGGGACTCAACTAAGAGGCTGGGCACAGCTGGGAGAGATTTCCTTGACTGGGTGTTTTGAAGTAGGAAGACCTATCCCAGTGTGGGCAGCACCTCCCAGAAACACAACATCTAAACGGAGTCTGAGGAGAGCTCACCTTCTTGCCTCTTTGCTTTCCTGTCTTGTTGGTGAGTTTATGCAGCTTACTGCTGCTGCTGCTGCTCTGCCTTGTTCCCTCACTGGTATCAGTACTCAACTTGTCTGAGCTTCCAACACATACTGGAATCCAGTGGCTGTCTTGGCCTTTGGTGCCAGATTGGACTGTTGAGCCATTCAGACACAGAGTAAGCAGCTACTGGCTTCTCTGCCTCTCCAGTGTAAAGGCAACCACTCTTGAATTTCCAGATCCTACCATGTAAGCCAATCTAATAGAAGCCCTTTTAATAAGTATTCATTTTGCTGGTCCTATCTCATCTACTGGACCCTCACTAATAGATATGGTCGTCTTCAGGGGCCCATTCTTAGCTGCGAATAGCCATTCTTGGCAACATCAACTGGGACATGATTCAGATTTTGTTAAAGGAGCAGGACGCACCTCAGAACTTTGTATTTGTTTGCTTAATTGTCTAATCACATTCCCCACACCCTGTTTCTTGATTTAGTAGAACACTAAAGGTTATAAAGTTCTCTGGGATGCACTGCCTGAAGCCTGGGGCTATGCTGGGCTAGCATCCCTTGTCAGAATAGGTGATTATCTGAAGTTTGAGCCTTTTGAAGTTGGTTTTCATGGCAATATTAAATATCCTTCCTTTCTTTTTCTCCTTCAGTCCTTCTCTGATAGGAGAGGATTATCTTCTTATTCTCTGTGAGTGCTTTACCTGGCAAGAATGTCATAAGGTGGAGTACTTGGTTCTTGTTAGACAAGTAAGAACTTGCTGGGAATGGTATGTGTGTGTGTCTGTGCATATGTTTGTGTATGTGTGTGTGCATGTATGTGTGTGTACGTGTGTGTGTGCATGCATGTATGTGTGTGTGCATGCATGTATGTGTGTGTGTGCACGTGTGCATGCATGTATGTGTGTGTATGTGTGTGCACGTGTGCATGCATGTATGTGTGTGAGTGTATGTATGTGTATGTGTGTGCACGTGTGCATGCATTTATGTGTGTGTGAATGTATGTATGTGTGTGTATGTGTGTGCATGCATGTAAGTGTGTGTGAATGTATGTATGTGTGTGCACGTGTACATGCATGTATGTGTGTGTGAATGTATGTAGGTGTGTGTGCATGTATGTGTGTACACGTGTGCGTGTGCATGTATGTATGTATGTGTGTGTGAATGTGTGTGTGTGTGAATGTGTGTGTGTGTGTGAATGTGTGTGTGAATGTGTGTGTGTGTGTGTGTGGTGTAGATGTTCACCTGTCATGCTCCCCTTTAACTTCTCATTGACTCTTAGCTGAAACATTGGATTTTGCTTGCTTCTTTTTAGAAAGTGATCATTTCAGCATTTTAAAATGAATTTCTCTCTATTCTTGAGACTCTCGTTTCAGAATATAATGAAACATAAACACATCCACTCCCTATTTACCTTTTAACTCTTTCCAAATTTCACCTCAGCATGACAACATCCTTCCAATTTCACCCGCAACAAACACTTTTTAAAATAACCGACTGAGTCCAATTAGCACCTGCTGCTTATTTGTGTGTGGGGTGCGACTATCCACTGAAGCTTGGAAATCAACCAGTGGAACACATGCAACAACAACAACAACAACAACAATGCAGAGGAAGAGGATGGGGAAGGAGGAGGAGAAGAAGGAAGAGAAGGAGGGGGAGGAGGAGGAAGAAGAGGAGGAGAAGGAAGAGAAGGAGGAGGAGCAGGAGGAGGAGCAGGAGGAAGAGGAGGAAAAGGAGGAGGAGAAGAAGGAAGAGGAGGAGGAGGAAGAGGAGGAGGAGGAGGAGGAGGAAGAGGAGGAGGAGGAAGAGGAGGAGGAGGAGGAAGAGGAGGAGGAGGAGGAAGAGAAGGAGGAAGAGGAGGAGGAAGAGGAGGAGCAGGAGGAGGAGCAGGAGGAGGAACAGGAGGAAGAGGAGGAGGAAGAGAAGGAGGAAGAGGAGGAGGAAGAGGAGGAGGAGGAAGAGGAGGAGGAAGAGGAGGAGCAGGAGGAGGAGCAGGAGGAGGAACAGGAGGAAGAGGAGGAGGAAGAGAAGGAGGAAGAGGAGGAGGAAGAGGAGGAGGAGGAGGAAGAGGAGGAGGAAGAGGAGGAGGAGCAGGAGGAGGAGCAGGAGGAGGAGGAGGAGCAGGAGGAGGAACAGGAGGAAGAGGAGGAAAAGGAGGAGGAGAAGAAGGAAGAGGAGGAGGAGGAGGAAGAGGAGGAGGAGGAGGAAGAGAAGGAGGAAGAGGAGGAGGAAGAGGAGGAGGAGCAGGAGGAGGAGCAGGAGGAAGAGGAGGAAAAGGAGGAGGAGAAGAAGGAAGAGAAGAAGGGGGAGGAGGAGGAAGAGAAGGAGGAAGAGGAGGAGGAGGAGCAGGAGGAGGAGCAGGAGGAAGAGGAGGAAAAGGAGGAGGAGAAGAAGGAAGAGAAGAAGGGGGAGGAGGAGGAGGAGGAGGAGGAAGAGAAGGAGGAAGAGGAGGAGATTCTCTGTCCCTAAGCAGCTGTTAACTGCCAATAGCTCCTTAGTAGGGGATGGGACCTAAAGATCTGCCTCTTCTCTGCTTGGGTTTTGGCCAGCTTGATCTTGTGTAGGTCTTGTGCATGAAGCCGAGTTGGCGTGAGTTCATGGGAACAATATCCACGCCAAGTCCTTCGGTTTGCATTTCTCAGCCCGCCCCAGCAGCTTACACTCTTTCCTGCATCCTCTTCCACAAGGTTCACTGAGCCCTGGTCGAGGTGGGCAGGTGGGTGGAAAAGATGCCCTATTTAGGATTGAGCACTCTGTCTCCTCCTCTCAGTCCTCAGACCAGTCACTCCTCTCAGCATTGGCTGTCTCCCACTGAAAAATGAAGCTTCTCTGACCAAGGCTGGGAGCAGCTCAGGTCTCTGAGTTTAAACACAAATATTTAGATGCCAATTTGACACCATGAGCATTTAGCAAAATAACATTTGCCTGTTTGCTTCATAAGGCCATGCTTTACCACCTTGATTCGAGTTGTTTTTGAGGATTTTTATGTACGTGTCTATTGACTTCTCAGTGCCTTGCAGACAAATGAGACCACAGATGCTTTTCCTGTGTCAGAACAGTTTCTTGCTACTATGGCCCTAGGAAGATTGTTATTACTATAACCATTTTCTCAATGACATCCTTACATGAATTTTGCTCCGGGTCAAACCAGCCAGCAGTGATGGAGGTGAACCTATTTCTAAAGACACTGTTGGCTGAAAAATGCAAACTGAAGGACTTGGCGTAGATATTGTTCCCTCTCTCTAGCTACATGGCTAGAGAGAGGTAGTGAGTCTCTCTCTCTCTCTCTCTCTCTCTCTCTCTCTCTCTCTCTCTCTCTCTCTGTGTGTGTGTGTGAGAGAGAGAGAGAGAGAGAGAGAGAGAATTGATAAGGCTTTTAGTTATAGGCTCACTGCCTTTGAGGAGCAATGCCAGCCAGGCAGATGGCATTATGGGACACTAGAAAGCTGGGCAGCGATGCCTGAATCTAGAGAGGGAGGGGCCCCTCACATGCCTCAGACCCTAACAGAACTTACTGAAGTGGTTTTTAGTAGGGACCACTTTGTTTCTAGAGGACATTTTGGAAAATGGAGGGTGAGGGTTGTCTGTTTTTGTTATGTTTTGCTTTGTTTTCCTGTGGCTGGGAATGGAACCCAGTACCTCCCACATGCTAAGTAAGCACTCTATTACTCCCTTCCCAGGTCTCAGGACTATCTTTGGCTGTCGGTGTCACTGGTGTCTAGTGTGCAGAGGCCAGTTGTGTTCCTACATATCCAAACTCACACAAGAAAGGTCTTAAAAGGATCCACCAACCTCTGCTGTCCATAGATTCTGCAGCAGAGGTCAGAGGAAATCTTCAGAGGGGGAGCCAGAGAAACATCTCTAAAAAGAAGGAGTGTGTTTTTTTCTGTCTAAGGAGCTTTTCTGGATTCGGTGGAGGACTATTGTCCCCTGACTGTCACGTAGCATGCAGTATGTAGCATGGTACCTGTCATCTTTCACACAGGACAAGGCACATGAAAGTGCCTGGTAGGGACAGTGAAGAATCTTGGAGTCAGGATTGTGCCTTGCCTCCCATGCATGGTCACAGCTCCGTTCACTGGGTTCTGACTATTACCATATGAACACTCCTGTCACCATTGGACGGCTTCAGCCCTGGCCTTGCCCTCTTACCTCTCATGGCCTTGTTTCTCTGTCCTCCCTGGGCTGCCTGGGAATTCCCAGTTCTGGTGACCTTCGATGCCTTTTCTCTGAACACGCCCCAACTTATTGTCGATCTCATAAAAAGCAAAACTTGGTAGAGAGAAGATTGAGTTTGCCTCTCACAGTAGAATTTGATTTAGGGCCAAGAAGGTGACAATTGCTGCAAAGTGGAGATCGGCTATTTTGGGAGTGCTGTGAATGATTTTTTCCATCTCCCAATGACCTTACATACATTCTGTCTCCTGCCGGCCTCCTGGTGGGATTGATGGGGCTGCTAGGTGAGCCAGGCTCTGCTAGGCTCCTGCTTCTCTTAATAAATCTGCCTGATGGACGGGGGAGGAGGGGACCTTGGTGAGGGCTGGCTCTCAGGACTTACATGAAGTTCTGCCCCCGCCAGCAGCCTCTATGATCATCAGGGCATGTTACTCTGGTCAGATGGGGGCTGTCCACTGTCACCAAAAGCTCTTCTTGCTAAAGCATGTGGCGGGGGTGTTTGCCTTGATTTATCAAGGGGTCATCCCTGGCTTTTTGCCCTCGTTGTTTCCACAAACAACCTACACTTCAGCTTTCCCCCAGGTCACTGTCATTTCTGGCCCAGCACCCCAGCAGTTACCTTCTTGGAGTTACCCAAATGCTCTAGATTAGAAATCCAAGCACTTGGGTTTGGATATTGAAAAGGAGGATTCTTGAGTAGATGCTTTTCTCTGCCCACCCCATGGTCTTTAATCTGTAAACTGGGCAACAGTAGCAAATTTATCTTCTAGGACAAGTGAGAGACCTCTTGATTTTCTGCCTGTTATTGGGTGATAGCTTTATCTGGGATCAATCTTCCAGAAGACACAGAGAAGGGTCTTCTCATAAAAGGACATTTTTATGGCTGTACCCAAGTATGGTGGTTTGAATATGCTTGGCCCAGGGGACTGTTGCTTTTAGGAGGTGTGGTCTTGTTGGAGGAAGTGTGTCACTGTGTAGATAGGCTTTGAGGGCTCCTAGTGCTTCATCTCTACCCAGTGTGGAAGAAGGAGTCAGTCTTCTTCCTGGCTGCCTTCAGATCAAGATGTCGAATTCTCAGCTCCTTCTCCAGCACCATGTCTTCCTGGACACTGCCATGCTTCCTGCCCTGATGATAATGGGCTGAACTTCTAAAACTGTAAGCCAGCCTCAATGAAATATTTTCCTTTGTAAGAGTTGCCTTGGTCATGGTGTTTCTTCACGGCAATAAAGCCCTAACTAAGACACCAAGTCTGGATTAAATAAAAATTGTTTACCTTTATTTCATTTATTTTAATGACCCTAACATATGTTCCTACAATCTATCCCCAATATTTACACACTTCTGAGTACCCTTCCTTATCCTCCCGTTCAGCTTTCACTCTTTTGCAGGGGTCTCCATGCATGGTACAAGATAGGAAGGAGGACTTTGTGATTGTGGAGACAGCTGGAGATCCAGTATTTGCTTTTTAGACAGATGTCTCAGCATCCATGTGGCTCTGTCACCACTTGGAATCACAACTCATCACAGGCTGGCTGGAGAGATGGCTCAGTGGTTATAAGCACTTGCTGCTTTTCCAGAGGTCTTAGATTCTGTTCCCAGTGCCCACCAGAACTCTAACTCCAGTTACAGAGGATCCAACATGACCAGGTACACATGGTGCACAGACATACATACAGCCAAAACTCTCATACAAATTAATCAAAAATAATTCTTTTGAGACAGCATTTCTCTGTGTAGCCCTGACTGTCAAAGAACTCATTTTGTAGTCCAGACTGGCCTCAAACTCAGATATCCTTCTACCCCTGCCTCCTGAGTCCTGGAATTAAAGGTGTGCAGCACCACTGCCTGGCAAAAATAAATAAATAAATAAATAAATCTTAACAACAAGGACTAAGTCATAATGACAGACCTACAGGGCACATGGGGACATAAATGCCAGAGGCTACCCTACCTGAACGTTTAGAAAAGTATCCCAAAGGAGCTCATTGGGCTTCAGAGTCTTGGAGACCAGCCCCTACTGCCACAGCGGGCCACTATAGATGAGAAGGGCCATGAGCAGAAGTTGGCTGGCACATGCCAAATCTAGCCTTTCTAGCCATCTCATTTCCCAGGGGACACATTTTATACAAATATCAGGATAAGATGGAAACAGATGCAAGGCACACAGGGACCAGCCAAGAGACATTTCCCTAGGGCCAGATGATCTGGGAAGGGCTGCCTATCTCTCTTTCAGTCCTGGATAAGAGTCTAGCCACCCGCCCTCCCAAGAGACCACCAGGAGGTGGGGCTCAGGTTCCTGCTTCTTCTCTCTTTTCACCACAGCACATCTGGTGTGGTACCATACTCTCTTGTCAACCTGTGGAAGTGAAACTTTCTCTGCTGAGACCAAGAAAGGCAAGCAAGTGAGGATGGGGAGGAAACGACACAGATAGTGGACTGGCTGCATGTCCCAGGTTTATGATGGCGTCCTATTGAGAAACAGTGGTACTTATTTGCTGCTGAAGAACAAGGGCTCACATAGCATGAGCTACTTTCCCAGAGCTACTTAGAAAACAAGGGCAAGCTTGTACTTTTCTGAATTTTTTGTGGCTGGATTGAAGTTGCTTTTTTCTTGGGTTCTCATGTTTAAGGATGGAGATTGAACAGGATTCTCTCGTCTCCCTGATCATTCCTTGGCTCATTTACTTGTCCATCTATCCGTCTATCCATCCATCTATTCTATCCATCCATCAATCTATTCACCTACCCATCTATCCACCTATCTATCTATCTATCTATCTATCTATCTATCCATCCATCCACCCATTCCATCTATCATCGATCCATCTATCCATCCATCCATCCATCCATCCATCCATTCTATTCATCCATCCATCCATCCATCCATTCAATCCATCCATCTATCCATCTATTCATCCATCCATCCATCCATCCATCCATTCATCCATCTATCCACCCACCCACCCATCCATCCATTCAATTCCCCCATCCCATTCCATCCATCCATCCATCCATCCATCCATCTCATCCATCCATCCATCCATCCATTCCATCCATCAATCACCCATCCATCTATCCATACCATCCATCCATCCATCCATCCATCCCTCTGTCCATCCATTCCATTCATCCATCCACCCATCCATTTCATCTATACATCTACCCATCCATTCATTTATCCATCTATCCTATCCCACCCCATCCATCTATCCATCTATCCATCTATCCATTCACCCATCTATCCCATCCCATCCACCCATCCATCCATTATATCCATCCATCATCCATCCATCCGTCCATCCACCCACCCAATACTTGATGAGTTGGTTGAGTAGACAGCAGTTATCCTTATGAAACCTGAGTTTTTATAGAAGAGGGAAGAGGTGGGGGAGATAGATGAGTAATGCACACTATGTATGAACATGTGTATATCGAGACGTAGAAAACCATTTTCTACAACTCAGTCTGTAAGTGATGTATCCAGCACTATAGAGAAACCCAAAGCTATCACGGGTAGGCTGAGAAGCTCAGGGACACGGGGGTCTCTTTAACAAGCTCTTCTGACCATACTATAGCCCTATGATAGGTGCTAAAGTGCAGCTCTCACTCCTTTCTAGACCCTTAAGACCCTTCAGGTACTGGCTTGCTCAGCTCTGTCATTTAGGCAGAACCAGGGTTGCATGTGTGCCAGGCTGTGGACATGGTGATATGACCTTTGTGGCCCTTCAGGCCCAGCTGGAGCACCAGTAGCCAGCTTCTGGCTGGCAATTTTAATTGCTCCCTTCTCTGCATCCACACACCACTTTATTACAGCACTCAGAGCTGCTCCTCTCTTCAGGGGCTGCGGTGATTTATTCATGTACCTTATTAATGGGTCTATTCCCAAAGGCTGATGCCATGCCCCGGCATGCAACAAGGCTCAGGGCAGGTTGTTGAATGGGAGGCTCAAAGGGGGGGGGGGCACAGACACGTGACAGCTTTGGGAAGACAGGTAAGTAAGGGAGAGAGGAACAGCTGCCTGTTTGTTGCCCAGGGTGCCTACACCTGCGTCTGCCTATCCAGACCTGTCTATGCACGTCCTAACTCAGCCTGCCAGCAGCTGTTCACATGTGTCCATGCCTGCCCATGCCTAGCCTGCCTGTGTCTTCAAATGCCCACACCTGCCCTTACCTGTTGATGCCTGCTCATACCTGCTCTCTCCTGTTCATGCCCACATCTGCCCATGCTTGCTCACACCTGCCCTCACCTGTCCATGCCCACACCTGCCCTTACCTGTTGATGCCTGCTCATACCTGCTCTCTCCTGTTCATGCCCACACCTGCCCATGCTTGCTCACACCTGCCCTCACCTGTCCATGCCCATACCTGCTCGTGCCTGTTCATATCTGCCCATGCTTGTCCATGCCCACATCTGCCCGCGCCTGCTTACATCTGCTCTCACCTGTCCATGTTCACACCTACCTGTGCCTGCTGACACCTGCCCTTACCTGCCTTCATCTGCCTATGCTGCTCTCATCTGCCCTCACCTGTCCATGCCCACACCTGTCAAAGCTCCACCCCTCCCATGTCATTCAGGATCACTTCCTGTTTTTCAGCCACACTGGGTTTATTGTTCTTCCTATTTCAAAGGCTCCTATCCCCATCTCTCTCCTGGCTTCC